>NW_020271732.1:744249-840439 GCF_003268045.1 Sipha flava
TCAACGTGCAACGCCGGGCGCGGCCGCCGTCCGCCGTTCGGGCGCGAGGACGCACGCACGCGTTTCTTTTATTATAGAATTGTTGTCAGAGGTCGCCCGCCCGGCGCCGTCTCATTGCAGCGCTCCGGTGTACGATTTCATTCCGGATGGTGCGCGTTTATGGTGACGTATCGGTAGCGGCTCGTAGTTAATGTTCCGGGGACACTTGAATCGTTTTAACATAAACTCCATACGACAACGAACAAGAAAAACACTTTTGTTGGAAAATCAATAATTATACTTGACGCTTAATTATTTAATATTTAGCTTAATTTTATTGTAACTTTATTCATGACGGTGTACGGCGGGCTGACTACGGAGCGATGGCACGGAAATAACGTGATTCGATACCGCGAGATCAGCGCTAACAGAACATTGTTTTAATCGAGTGGTTTTTAATAAAAAATTACATTTTTTCGTCTCTTGAAACCATGATGGTCGATTATTTTATTAAACAGTTATCGAATAAAAATATTTCGTTTCAATCGAAATGATTTTTTTTTTTCTTCTTTTTGTCTCGTTTTGACTAGAAAAATATATATGATCATCTCATGTGTGTTGCTCTCGGCAACCTCCCTTTCCCCCTCGCGCATCCTTCGCGGTCACCCGATCGTCGGACGGTCGGAGCGTGTATTACGAAACACGAATAATAATCATAATAATAATAATAACGATGGTGTGAAATATGACGTGTTTGAAACGAACGAGCGATACGACGCAATAGTTGAACACGATAATACGATTTAATCGTAAGGGCGGGTGTCCAGGTGAACTTGTTGGAATAGAATAACAACGAACAATAATAATAATAATAATTATAATAAATCAATGATCGTGTCTACCGATAAAAAATACCCCTCGTCGAAAACGATGATCGTCGCTTGACCGGCGACGAATAACGAAAACGCGACGAGGACAGAGATAGCGGATCGAATAGCGTCGGTAACACATTTCCGTCGACTAAAAAACCTGACTTGTTTAAGGATAAGTCGGCCTGGGGGGAAAAACTGTTGACAGTATTATGTTGTTTGAATAGGAAAATATTATAAAGGATTTCGCTGTGTTTGTGACGTTGGGTCAACCGAGGATCAAGGTTTTAGTTCCGTAAGCTGATCGTCCAATATGTAAATGAAATTAAAACAGTTTTATTTTATCTACACTTATCGACCTCGTTTCTATTTATATATGCGAGTGAAGTAAACAGTAATGTTTTTTTTTTGTTTTTAAGAAAATCAAAAAAGTTTCTAAATAATGTAGTAATCATAACACAAAGTTTTGTCATTCGTCTGCCAGTTTTCAACACATCTTATTTGCAGATATAACTATGGTCAAATTATTAAAATATATGTGTACATGCAGGTAAGTATATAAATGAGTAGACATATTTTTAAATGAGTTTGCTTGTATACTCAACTCACTTTGCGTTTTAAGCCCATCCACAAACAAGTAGATTTTCATCAGAACCAGTAATGAAGTTTACTAAAATATGAATAATTATAATAGCAAAGTGATAACCATTTAATTTTAAACTGTTAAAATTTTACGATTGTCTAAAAAAACTCGTAATAATATTTAAACCCATTAATATATGATTCAATGTACATATAAGTGAAATAAAGTTTTAACACAACGTTTTCTCTTGTAGAAAATATATACATTAAAATTAGAAAATAATAATTAGTATTACAGTCCAGGCAAGTATGCATATATACATATAATATATGTACCTATATAATCTTCTATACAATAATATGTTGTTTTTAATGATAAATAAGACTTGATTATAGGAATGGAATGATTGGAACAAATGACGAACGAGGGTAAAGGAAAGTATCATTGTACACTTAAAAAAGAGAAAGTCCACGGCTGATCGACTGTCAACAATCAAATTCGTCGCCGTGGACAAAATTTGGATTTGAATAAAAATTATTTAACATACATTTATTTTCATTGGTGGATATCAATATTACACGAAATAGTGTTGAAAACCATCCCAATTCTGCTGTGTAATATTAGCGTTTTACACAGGCCCGGCTTAAGGGGTAGGCGACATAGGCCCACACCTAGGACGGCATTTTTCCTGGACAATTTTTATATATAAAAACAAATATTTGATAAAATATTTACACGTAAGGGGCGGCAAAAAACTTAATTTCACTTATGTTTGTTTAAACACTTGAGCCGGGCCTGGTTTTACTCTTGACCGATTTTTCGATCATTACAAAATTAATTGTGTAAAATATACGTCGTATTAGATCGTCTTAAACGTATCGGTATTTCTCATTCAGAGTTTATAATTAATGATTGCCTATGAAATTACATCTTCATTCGAATATTTAAATTGATCTGTACAAAATGATAGTGCAGCTCTACAATTCGTATTGTACGCATGTATATGTATGAATTATACGATTGAATAAAGGGCGAAAAACAAATTATTTAAATAATATATATTTGTATTAATATATATTAATTCATATATATAATATATATATTAATATAATTAATATTGTGTATTACTTATGGAAGTACAATATAAATTTAATTAAATATAATTAATTATTGGGCGTAGGCACTAAAATTAAAAAAATGCAATTGAATTATAAATCCATTTTAATTAATCGCTCGTCGTCGCCATGATCAAAATGTTTAAGACAAGAACTTATTTAACTTTATTGTTTGTGATGAGTAGTTCAACTGTTCGCTGAAAAACGCATCGCATTGTAGTTACGAAAAATACCGGTCGAATAATTTAAATCCGTTTTTTTTTTTTTTTTTATGTTTATTCGTTCTTTTTTTATCGAGTTTGACGCTAAATTAATTAAACTTTTTTAATGTTTTAGACGTGCATAATTTTAAATGCTCTGAGAGAAATAATAATTAAATACATTTTTAAAATTAAAATTCACGTGCGAACATTTAATAGGTATATCTACACATAATTATAAGCAACTGTACATACATAACTACACGGGATTATAATCGAATTAAATATTATTTTTAAATAATGCCATTATTTTTAGAATATAAATCTTGTACGGGAACCGCTTTAAGAAATGAAATTTAATTTTTTTTGTAGCAAATAACGTAATCGATAGATAGATAGATATATCAAAATATAATACATCCTATAGTATTCCACTTTAAGTGTGTCAAGGTTCTACGAAAAAAAGGAAAAAAACCATTAAAATCAGGAATTTTAAGATGTTTCAGACGTACCTACTAACTACGGTTGAAAACCGTAATAATATATTTAAAACGAATCAAATACATTATAGTTAATTTAAACAATTAAATATGTTCTAATCTGCATTAAAAACCGGTTATTGTACAATCTCAAATGTGTTACCTTTCAGTTTTAAAAATCCCCCACTTCCGTTATTTTCTCTTGGATCTGCACTGGAAGTGTACATAAAATGTTTCGGTTGTTTACCTACTTTGTATTTGTACTTGTACGTTTTATTTTTATTTTCCATTTGTCCGTTAAAATAAAAAAATAAAAATATTTAGTTGTGCTATAGAAAATATAAAAACGCCACAACACGGTTAAAAGTTTTGTGAATAATCCTGTGTCGAATGTTTATAACCTTATGACAAACATGGACCCGATTAAAATAATCTTTAATCAAAATCGTTTTTACTAAGTGAAAAATTATAAAACAATTTGTATTGAACTAAAAAATTACAATTCGATAAGGCTAAATGGCATGTACGGATAATTTTCCCTTGTACGCGTCAAACAAACGCGATTACTTGGATAAGAACCAAATTCCGTGCACGCGAATGACCGATTAATGATCTCAAACCGAAAATCTTACCAAACGATTTGGCATGAAACATTTGCTATTTTTTTTTTTCATGTTTTTTTTTTTTTCTTGCGATCAATTTGACCGCGAAATTCGCATTCATGCGCATTTCCATATATACTATGTAACATAACACCTAAACCTGATTTTTGAACTACCGATGATTATAATTACCAACGATCGAATTACCGACTGTTCTAACATCTCATTCGGATCTAACACGGATTATAAGTTATAATCACGGTCTGGTTATACAAATATACACTAGTGGTCTAATTTCTTATTCGGATGTATTGCTCTCATTTAAAAAATATTCCCCAAAGAACTGATGAAACCCGATGGTTCCGATTAGTTTCTGCGGTTGTTACGTCACCGATTGCACACCCTTAATCATTTTTTCAACTAAGTATTTAAATCGTTTCTTTTTTTCCAAGCAATCGTCTTTCTCACATTTGTTCTATCTCGCACGCGCATTACATATTACGGGTATTATTATTCACGTTTCGATTCGGGTTCGCCACTATATCTACCTATATGTTTTTCTGATAAATTTTCAATGCCCAAACGTGTATTTAAAATAAGCGTCTCGACGTATTGTTTTTGCAACTCTCCGGTCTTGTTACCGAATTCTATTCATGTTGGGAAACAACCAAAATGGTTCAGCACTATGTTTACTTTGACGTGACGAATCGCGAAGGCACAAAAATAATAATAATACGCTATCTCTATACGCATTCCAAATGCTCTGCACTTGTGTGAAAACAAAAAAAAAATTATCGCAGAGGTGTGTCCTCTCGTGTGTTCTAAAAGTTAATAGTTTCATTTGCGACGAGTGCCGTTGATATATCGTACAAGTGTTATGCGTTTGGCGTGCAGCTCTATACGAGTGCAAACCGATGTGTTGGAAATTATTTAGTCGAACGGACGGCACAATATTTACGCGTTGTTTGACCATTCTGTATTCAACAAATACAAATCATCGCGAGACTAATGCACAGTATTGGTCTGGCAATGTTTTTTATTGTACCTCACCCACTTCCCTCCGCTGTTATGCTTATCCGCTGGAATCTACGGATGACAAAGAATTTTATTTTATTTTTTTATAACGATTCGTTTAAACGGGATTCGCATAAAATCGTGTTATAATATATTACGACAGATTATGCGAAAAGACGAACACTTGGTTTTATTATAAAATCTTGTTTTTTTACCGCTTTTTATATTTTATTACATCAATTAATTTTGCTTTAATACCGAATTTTAAATTAAAATGTTACATTTAAATTGTTACAATTTTATAATATGTAGGATATCTCAGAAGGAAAAACGACGCAAGAGTAATGAACATTTTTCTCAACAAATTAAAATATACTGAAATAAATATTTATGGAACACTCTGTATGTTACACGACAATTAATTTATTGCTAGTTTTTTTCGATTAAATTGTTATCACTCTCCGCTTAACATGTCTATAGTAAGTAAACGACATTGAAAAAAAAAGTAATGTTATAATAACTTAAATTAATTATTCGAATCCATGCTATAATAAATATTATTGAATTTAGTAATAATTTATAAAAACAAAGAATCTAACCAATTCTGACATAATATACGTTTGGATACAACTCATCCCAAACAAATATCGTATTTATAGTGGATATAATAAACATCCTGCAAACTTTTTGAAATTATCATAAAAAAACTAAACAATTTATAGTTTTAATCGTCGGAGAAGGAAGACATAAACATCGATGTTCTTTTCATACGATTCTAAACGATGAAACGGTGAAATTAATTCACGCTCAAACGTTGAATTCAACAGCATTCGACTAGCAAAAATAAAACGTTAATAATATCTTAACATTTACGTAGGATGCACAAGAATCTTACGAAACATACACGTAGTAAGAAAAATTATTGCCAACAGACTGCATTTTATTGATTCCTAATCCTCAAAATATACATTTTAAATAACACTGACACCCATTCTTACCTACTTAATATATCATCCGTGTATCATTATGTGCACGCATCTTCGGTATTTGCGATCAGTTTTTCTTTCTAGCACTTCTCAGAAAGTGGAGGGGGGTGGAATGAGCTTCCAGAAAATTTTCATTATATCTTTCGTCCCTTATCCAAGAAAAATTTGAAGAATAGAAAAGAAATATCGAATATTAGAAAAATGTAATTTTCATATCAAACCGAATGAACTACAATCATCAAATATGAGTCAACACCATAGACTATTAATAAAATTATTTTCCCGATAGAAGCCGATAGTCAATAATCGCACGGATAATATTGTTGGGTAATAAACAAAATGTAGACTTTTACGCAGCTAAGAAAAATCACCGAATTCGGTTCCTTAAGAAAATATAAAAATGAAAGTAATGTTCAAAAATTTTGTTTTTGATTATTTTTGTTTTATGTACATTTCACTTAACACACAATGTATTTAAAAATAACGTTAACTTGTTATGACACTATGTATATATAAATATACATAAATCAAAATTAGTCAAATATAATTAAATAGTTGTATTGTTCACAATTATAAACAACAGACAAATTAATTCTCGTATTATCAAAAACCGTAAGTTTCTTTATGTAATATAAATCAACGTCGAATTTTTTCGAACGCGCTCCCGAAGAAAACGGTCTGAAAGAATTCCTTCGAGCATTGTTTTCAACTGGTCACGTATTAGACTAGTACGGTGCCGTAGCGTAGACGCGACTTATAAATCGCAGCACTTGCTTCACTATTAAAATCGAACAGTCATCAGGACGAGCCAAATGCTGAGAAGAAATCAAATCGACCGACATTGTTACTGACTTATTATCATATTGTACCCGTTCGTCCGCTAAAGTACGTACACAACTAGAATCGGTATGCACGTTGAGCTGATATCGAATACGCAATGACCCGTCTATAATCCCCGTTGCGTGTAACACCTCGAGCAGCGGTTCCCAACCTCTTTTAGTTGTGCGGATCACCGATTTCGTAAAAAAAAATTGTTGAGGCTCACTAATAGTCATTTATATATAAAATGATTAAGAACAAATACATTTTACCGACCCTAATTAATCGCAAGTCAAACGGTTTAATGAGATTTTTAACATTACTTGTCCTCCACAGGAGAGAGTAAATGTCCGGATTGAAACCGGACGGTTTGAATCGCTCTCGACATTCGGTTTATTTCTATATTTATTTTTTTCATGGTAATTGAAACGGAAAAAATTTGCTCGCACAGATAGGATTTTTGAAGAGCCCATCAAGTGTCTCGGTGCAATTTTGGCGATTCCTGAACGTCGTCAATATCATAACGACCGGAAATATTACTGTGTAGTAAAAAAAAAAAAAAAAAACACGTAACATTGTAATGTTGACCAGAAACATGGATGTTAGTCATAACGTTCCACGACGGCCGCGGCCCCTTTGGATTCCCTTAGATCCAGATTACTCCGATAGTGCGACGCCTAAAGAAACGTTTTGTTCGTGATCGCAACATTGTGCGACGTAAATAACGCGTGCGACGGACATTTTTCGATTTTACACCGACGGCACCTGATGGGCCGCGCTGCGGTCGACAATGTGACCTGATCGAATGCCATGTAATTGGATAATAGTGCCGCGTTAACACGATTTGAATTTATACGTATACGCGCACGCCGTAACGCGACGAAGATTATCGCATTAGAGAAGTGTTTACCGCAATGCATTACGTTATTACACAACAATACGGTCGTACATTGTACGTTTATCATCGAACGCTACAGTGTTCATCGATAGGTCTGGGCATTATCGTGTACGCATAACTATCGTACAACTGCAACGGTTTGGAAAAAAAAATAATAATCTAAAAACGTTGATACAAGACGTACTTTAATGTTATTGTTTTTCCTTCCTCCTTTTTCTTTTCTCATTTTTCATTTAATTTCTCGCGTAATCTTAAACACAAGCTTATCGCACGGTAATTCATTAAACGGATTAAAAAAAAAAAAAATAAGAGGACGATCGGTTTTCGTCGTTGTTACGGATTAAGGCACAAACCTTACTTACCGTAACGATCATAACCGTACAGGTAAGCAACTTACGGCTCTGCGTGCGATCGCGGATTTGATCCGCCGTTGCCGATAATTTATCAATCCAAATTTAAAAAGGATCTGTTTAATTCGGCACACACTAGTTCACTACTCGTTTTATCGTAATCAACGGATTGTTCGTTTTTGTTTCGCATTAAACACCATCGTTATAATTTTACGCTTACGGTGACTGTTATCCTCCTGAAGTACAAATAGAATACAGTTCTGTAGTTCTAAGAGCCCAATGTCAATTTTTACCAGGACTTGAAACCGGTAACCGATTTTTCCCAGTAACCGGTTACCATGACTACTTTTTTAATTGATATCCGCTTCCCGGTTTTCGTGTTTCAATATATAGAAGGGGTTATCAAATATCGGTAAATACGTAATTTGATAAAGGTGGAAATCTATAACGGTAATCATTTACTATTAGAACCGGTTAATTAACCAATACCGTAAATCTCAAAACCAATTAACGATAACATTTTTTTTTTTCATTAAATTCTAAATAGTTGAAAATAATTCTAAAATATTTTATTAACTTATTTTTTTAATCAAAAAGTAAATATAAAAATGTAAAACACCAAAACGAAACGTGTTCGAACCCTTAATATTGTGGGTAGATTCTCAGTATACAGATTGTTCCGATAGCTAATACATATGAAATGTAATATTAAACATTTATAACTCATGTACGATACACTACCAGATATAAGTTATTAAATATATCAAAGCTAAAATAATTACTGTTCAAAAAAATAAATAAATTATAAGTTATTGAATCAAGCCAATCGATTGTTTAGTAAATTTTAATTTCAATTTTATATGTTACCAGAAAAAATAAAACAAATATCTGTAGATTTAAAATCATTATAACGTTATCATGTAAAAGTAGTAATTATTAGTAGGCATTTAGCTGTACTCATATAATTAAATATTATTAAATTATTTAGGATTCAACTGTAATTGGTAATCGTAGAACGTACATTGTCTGGGGTCAAGTTTATATATATTGACCTAATATCATCATTATCATCTGATTTGATCAATGAAATCATGATTATAAGAGCCAATAAGATGGGTAAGAAAATTCAATATGTTTTTTTTAAGTTTAATATTTATTATTTTTATAAGTATACATTATACAATAATACACCATGGAACACACAGATTAAATTATTTTAAGTTTTTCAAGTATTAAGTTTGAATTTCGATTAGGATAGAACGTTTTGCATTTAAATTTTTTTCATGTTTATTAAATTATTATCATTTGTTTTATATTCTTAAATTTTTTATGTATCTTAAAGAGAAAAAAAAGATATAAATATACTACTTACATAGTTATGTTGTATTTTATTTTGTTTAATGCCTTTTCTTACCTACAGTCACACCAAAACAACATGCATAAATGGTTTATTAAGAGTACTTAAAATTTAATTTTGATAAAAGAAAATCGACTGTTAAAAAAAACCCGGTTTACCGGTTAACCGGTAAAGTGGTTACCGGTAAGATTGATGATTTAAAACCGCTTCTAAATAGTTAATCAATAATTTTCTAGTTATTTTGGTAACCGGCTATTTCTAAAAACCATGAAGACCGGCAACTGGTTCCGAAAAAATTTCCGGGTTCTGTAGACCCGGTGACGCATTTTTCCGGGAGCGATTTCAAGCCCTGATTTTAACAAATATTTATTTTATATTTATTAATGACCTACCTAGTTCTAATATTTGTAAGTACTGTAGGCCCAATGTCCATTGTAATGGACGTTTTTATTTTTTTAATTTACTAATTTTTAATATTTAATATTTGTTTTGTATCATTAATCAATTGTCCATTGAAATGGAAATCATTAAATACATGTTCGTACCGCTAATTATCACGTATACGTTTTTGCCTCCAAACGATCAATAGTTTAAGGTTAAACTTACAAAATGATGATATTAAAAAAAATTAAAAAATGGTGGGCATTAATAGGGATAAGAGAAAATATTCATTTTAGTAAACATCGAGTCTATATAATAATACAAAATTAAAAATTAACTAAGGCTGCAATGTAGTTATGATAATTGTCCATTACAATGGACATCGGGGCTCATAAGTTTATATGCACGTACATGATTTATGAAATTAATGGGAAATATCCATATGTGTGTGTTACGCGACAGACACAATAGTTCATACAATTTTCTGGGAATAAAAAATACCAACCATTAATAATCGGGTAATTGCTGATTATGTGATTTATAATGTGAACTCATGATGGTTAACGAATCAAAAGTACAAACAAAATATATAATAATAAAAAACAATTAGATATACAATTTCAGGAATCCCATACACTGTTAAAAACGCCTCGTTGATATAACGTGTTCGCGATTGATTACTATCGTATTGCTGTTATTGCAATACACTGCAAAAACATTTCCGTTTTAATTAGTATATGCATAGTTTTGGATTTGAAATTCTATATATGGAACAAAGCGTAATAATACCCAAAGCGTTGATTTATCAACAATCATTGAGCTACTGAAAAATGTAGTGAAGCAATAGCCTTAACAATAATGGTAAAATTCGATAATTATTCCGAAATGATTAATTATTGTCTTGGTTATTGGTAACGAACCGTACATTAATACGAATATATGATTATTTAACAGAAATGTGTTAGTTATGTAAGACAAATGGTTGGATGATTTTAAATTTCAAAACATGTACAAAACATAAACCTACACTGGGTATTTGCATATATATTGCATTTTTATATATATTTTTTTTTTTTTTGAATTAAATATACATGCGATATTGACAATGAATTTATTTCTTATAAAATCGCCATAACGGTTCATCATATATATTTATCGTGATCGTAAAATCGATATTATTTACAACGTTCGTAATGCAAGGATAAACGTTTAAAAATATTTGTGTTGCTCGTTGTAACAACAACATGTTATAATGTGTTATAATAATAATACGTGAACATATCTCTCGTGGTTGCAAACATATTTTTCATAAATTTATGTTTATTTTCTCACTAATTTAATGGTGTATTTTAAAAATGTATAATAATCATTTGGACCATTGTTAATATTCACTTGCTCGTAAAACATGACGTCCAGGCTATCGTTAAAATTGTTTTAAAAAAAAAAAAAATCAATTTTGGCTTATTTTTTTACTTTTAGAGTTTTATTACCGTTCCAGTCAGATCTAAATTAGGTTCAATTCTTATTACGAACAGAGGTTAATAGTTTGAAGCGAGTTATACTATTTTGAACAAACTCAACCAAAGGAGTAATCTGTAATTTCAAACGTACGTTTTTATAGTCTTTTCTCAACAAAAACCATATTTTTCACATGTTTCTTTTATGTACCTACTCAAACTTTTATTATTATTACTATTATTGTTTATTATTATTGTTGCTGTTTATTGGAATGAGAACATTTATAGCTTGAACACATATATAATACGCCTATAATGAGCATTTAGGTTAACACATAATTAATACTACATAATACGTGCGCGCAGGGACGGTATAAAGACGAAAATATTCGATGTTACCGCACTTCAGATATTATGAGTATTTACGGCGATTGATTGGCTCGTAATGTGTGATTTGATATGACATTTTATTTTTTTTTCGCGAAAACTGCAGGAAATATGATTACAAATATTGTGATTAATAATCATTACCCTTACCTTCTCCACTGTACAACACATTATACGTGCTATGAATATATAAATATATTTGTTGTCCCATATATTACATTAACGACTAATTATAATATTTTTATAATAAATATTTTTGTTTATTTGTTTTTAAATACAACAACGCAATCCATAAGTATATAAATTAACACGTTCGGGAGACGGGCGAATGTACATTGATACTGGTTTTACTTTTCGAACACGTAGTGATTTTTTAAATTCACAGAAGAATCAATTATAACCAATAGTAAAAAGAAATAAACCGAACAAAGAACACGATGGAGTGAGCGTACTAAATTTTGAAGAAGAAAAAACTATAATTCTTCATCATTCGTCTAAGTGAATAACGTTTTGTAGATTTGTGATAAACTAAACAAGATTACATTTATTATTTACAATAAGAACCGTTTAACATTCTTTGAAAACCCTTATCATTGCATAAAATCGATTCTCAATAGAGTTTATTTGTTGGTTATAGTAGACTTTTCTTATAAAACAAAATTAACATAAGGATTAATTATTTTTGAAAATTAGGAGTTACAATATGTAATCGTAAATATTTATTTAAATTTTCATAAACTAAAATTATGCACTCAAATTTATTGAAAACTCGATAAATCCGCTCGCAGTCCTTAATAATACTCTAATGATTTTTTTTGTAATGCTATGGATAAACTTTAATTATAGAACAAAATCAAACGCTCGCAATTTACTCGTTTCCGATCGAATCGTACATCACTGTTTTTTACCACTTTAAAAGTGTAATAATTTGAAAAAAACGAAAAGGGTGATACATGATTTTCAATTGGGCGTTACTGAAAAATAATAAAAACTATAACAAACACGGTTTAGGGATGTTTCGGTTGATCAATAATTATAATCATGCACATTCTGTTATCATTTATTCCTCGTCGCGCAGCATGGAAATATTCCGCGTAAGCGTGTGCCGACAGTACTATTACCGAACACGGCAACGCTTTTCAGAAACGAATGACGGGAAATGTTAATTCCATCAAATGTACGCCCGCGGATCGGAATATCATTACGATACCATTACCAATGTTGTTTGGAATTCCGTGACAAATGGCTTTTGAAAGCCACTTATGACGTGCCCGGCAAACGTGACGTGTCGACACAATCCCCACGAGACCAGTGTAACTGAAGCCTGTGAAGCGAAACGACGAGCGTGTCCACTACCCCCGTGCGACTAAAATCGCTGTCCTTGCGTCCAAAATCGCTGTCCCTAAATTTTACTCTTTCATATCCGTACCCCTTTTTGGCACGGCTCGGCTTCAAAGGGGCAATAACGGTATTCCTGCGAGCGTTAATGGTTATTAAAAACAGTTGTTCGTTTCCGTTTCCGCACCGGGTGGATCGCATAATTTTTCGACGCGTTTTTAATTTTTCATTCGTCGTTCCCTGTATCCCTCGGACAACGACCGTAACGCGCACCCGTTCGCACGATGTGATTCCACGTTTTAAGTGTCTCTGATAAACCGTCGCGGCACGTCTTGTTCCCCTCACGATCGACGCACGGTTTTGGTTATTTCACGAACCGGATACCGAATGATACGATACGGCATCGGTGAGAACTTTTAAGGGCCCCGGCGTTTATCGGTTACAGGCTCTCTTTACTTACACTTGATTAGCCATGATATATACATACATATTTTAGTACGGTAAAAATACTCAAATTTACATCTTATGCTACAGCGAATGAGATTATAAAATAATTTTGTATAAAAAGCAGAGACGACGGGCCATTCGGGAAGTAAGGGCCCCGGGACTCTAGCCAGGGGGGGCTAGAGGGGTCCAGCCCAGCACCTCTCGTAACCTAAATTATAAACGATTCGCAAAATAATCACCCAAAACAACGTAGACAATAATATTTTAAATATAATGTATTAACATACGTATATTCATGTTTTAACGATACATTTGCAAAATAGATTTTTGAGTAAAAGCCGACTTACAGTTACAATCGGTAGCGCCTGCTTGGACACGGCCAACAGAAGCGTTGTCGTAACCGTGCGCGCGTTCGACTTGAAAAATCAAATCTTCGACAATTACCGTTAGATATACCGTCGGCAATAGTTCGTCACTGTTAAAAACAATGTTCTGATCAAGATGAGTGTACGAACGATTATACCGACGTTTAGCGGTTGCGTCCACAGAATACTGCCATCGATTATGACAGTAGGATGGCACGTGTCTGTGTGACTTCTTTCATCAATAGATATTCAATATACATTGTGAATAATCGGTCGACTAATTGTGAAATTTGTTAAAGTTCGGGACGCATTAAGCTAATGTTATAATCGTGTCGCATGCAGTTACAGTATGTGTCATTGTATTTACTTTATATTATTCTGTACGTGAGCCAACTTTGGCGTTCATTTCGATCAAATAAAAATAGCAAAAAAAAAAATAAAAAACAATAGTCAGCTTCCCGGCATAGATTAATTTTTATAAACGGACTCGACTAACAACTAAAATTGTAAAAATATAACCCTAGTTCTTAGAGTCAACGAATCCTAGTCGGAATCGCATATCTCTATATTTAAACGTACACGGGCTAATAACCTTAGACGTGGAAGCCTTAGTATGAAAAAAAGAGTACTACTTATACGAGTGTCTGTATATTATACGCGTCAAACCGTCGCGTCGTTACAGAACACTATTAAATTATATAAAGTGAGAGTTAAAGAAAATAAAAAAAAAAAATAAATAAATAAAATGAAACAATTGCAAAGCGTACGACGAAAAAGATATACACTTTCTTGTACTCTTGCACCGGGGCAATCGATTTATGGTGTACTACAATATTGTGTTGTTGCTACGCGTATACGCACACACGTCTCGTGTTGCCACTAAACAAGCATATAATTTAACGTCGTACGTTATTGTTACTGCACGTTTTACATGATATGTACCACCTACCCCATCGATCTAGGAATAAAATCGTTTTTAATAATAAAAATTAGTTCGAGTCGGGTTTACGACTCTCTCCGCGTGACGCGACTCGCTCTGCACCTGATTTAGTTTATGGTCGGTCCCCGAAGAGCACTATCATGACAGTTGCTTTTTAACTTAAACGCTTGCTCGAAGAACACCAATATACGTATGTATACGTACATAATAAACACGAGTCGTAAATATTGAAATGTATCATTGTTATAGCGCGTGCATTTGCAGCGCATCCTTGTCGGGCAAGTATTTGTGCAGAATTTTCGCTGACGCGTCCGATTTCGTATACATAAACATATATATCATATACCAATACATATATAACGTATATCAATATTATTATACGAATTCTTGCGTACGGCTTGTACCGCGAGTGAAAGCACGAGATCGCAGTACTAGACGTTACGAATAACGCGCGTTCCATGTGTACGCATAATAATAATAATAATAATAATAAAATATGTACGGAAGACGTTTTACGTTGAAACGAGATGTAAAATGCTTAAAAATAATTGCGCTAGCACAAACCGGACGTGGTATAAATCATACAAAGTCTTTGATATTACATATGTAGATAACAGGTAATAATCACCCATACGTGAGTTCCAAAACGAATATAATATGTGAACACAAAAATGACAGAAAATAAAAATTTACTTCATACCGTCATTACTACTTAGAACTGGCAACGCGTACGTAGCACGGAATTTTTTTTTTGGATTTCGTTAAATTATTTTGTACAATTCAGTAAGTTTTGATTTTAACGCCACGTGGGCGATATGATATGTTTTTATTTATATTCGTGTAGGAATTTGCGTAACGGTACACTACAAATACTACAAATATGGTACACTCCTGTTCGTTTTAGCACTTGCGCGCAGATATATATTTTGGTTCGTGTCGGAATTAGCATAGGTAACCACTACTACTTGTTATGTTTCATGTGCGAATTACCTAGGTACCATACCTCTAAAATCGTGTTCGCTACGACGCTCTTTACAAAAAACTAAACCGTACAAAATGTGCATTGTGTTTGTAGAAAATTTGAAAGTGTGTAATAAAACCTTGTCGATGGACACACAAAAATAATAGTAATCGCATCTTGACCGATATCAGAGTCGTAAAATAACCGTAAAAATTAGAGGTGCAATTAGGGGGGGGTTGGGGTCAAAACCCCAAACCCCTTTGAAGTATATAGTTAACACAATCTTACCTCATTCTCTCAACCAAACACCTTCCAAATTTCAATTTTTTTCAAATTTATAGCCCCCCTCCACACACATTGCATACTGTACATGTATAGACAAAAAGCCGAGTTCATTTTAAACTTAGTGCGTAACACAAAAATGAAATAATTTACGTTCGCATCTGTTATTTTATAAAACAAATTACACGTAAAACCGTTTACACAAAACATTCCCGAAAATTACGTTCAATACGGTTAGGAATATATTATATAAATATAATATGACACATCATTGATTCATAATGCTAGTGTACATTCCTTTGATATAATTTTGTTATTTTTTATTTCTACTACCACAGAGATATTATACTACGTATACGAATGTAAATTTCAAAAAACCAAAGTCGAATTACATAATCGGTTAAAAAAAGAAAAAGTAATAAACCGTTGAATGGAATATCAGTAAAACAATGTATTATTTTAACGATGGTTTTTGGCGACCGTTCGTACGTTTGTGCGTATTCCAATGAATGTGAAATATCAGATGATACGTGCGAACATTGTACCTCACTAGCGATGTAACACAATTTGTTCATGATCAAATTCTGCGAACCCAAAATAATCGTAAACACACGCGGTCACCGTGCGGTCTATACCGGTATTACGTTATCATTTCCTGTCGGCCGGTCGACCGCGGTCCCGATCGCTGCTTGTGCTCACGGGCGAATCAAATACGAAAAATCAAAACCTCGAGGGCGAAATCGTTCTATTCGACCGTTTCGCAAGAAATAATCCAGCCACATTTATCGTGTTTATAGATTACGCGGGATGAATTATGGTTCTCGGCTTATAAATGAGGTCTGGATCCGCACACGAACGTTTTGTAGGATACCGATTCTCGGTTACCTCGATCGGTGATTAAACCGTTACACCGAAAGTCAATTACGAATTAAATGGGAAACGCGTTACAGCGATCAGGATCTCGACATCAAAAACCCGTTGAATGGATCGAATTAGATGGCTCGGAAACCTTATAAACTGTTTTGTACCTACTACGTGCATTCAGTATTTAGCGACTACATAAATCCGTTAACATTGAACATATTTACGTTACGGCCTGCAACGTTTCTCAAAAATCGATTCCGCCATCGATCCCAAAATCGATAACAGTGCAGGTCGGTACGCAAATAACGTCGGTTGTACGCAAATTATTCTGGAAAAGTTGGTATCGAGTAATTATAATTATACACCGCTCAGGTTTGAAAACTAAAACATGTCGAGCCTAACCTGGATCATTTCTCGGCTTGGTGTAAATGGTTTTACAAATCGTATTTCTTCGTGTTTGCACCGTTTACGGAAACTAGTTTTTGATAGAAAAAATCGTTTCACTTCACACACCGTACAATCTATTTCGTTGCATTACATCGGATATCGAATCAAATGGAGAATCGGAGAACTCGTCACTGATTTAATGGTAGGTACTACCAAAAACTTATTGTTTGATACACATCGGCACAGCACGTGTTATTTATATTTTTTATTTTACCCTACGAATCGACATAGTAGAAAATATTATTTCTTATTATAAACCATAGCCTTGGATTGGGTACCGATTGTTTTTTTTTTTTTTGAAGTTTATATTTGAATTTCAAAAATCTTCAGACAAGTAATGATAATACATGGCACGTTCCCATGTTTGTTTGCTGTCCGCGATGTAATTTCGTCGCGAAAATTAATAGTTTTTCTTAATAGTTTCTGACAAAAGTACACGTTTTTTTAAATATTCAGCGGACTGCGTAAGATTGTGCAAACGAGACAGATAATTGCGGTATGAATCTAGGTCAAATGATAAAAAATGGCTAATACATAATAATGGCTTACCATGTACACTGTACAATATGACTATTTAGAGCGATGTGTATTAATGACACTGTGCAGAATGGTTTATATATGCGCTTTGTACACTCGATTGACATGAACTAAAATCGTTTTCTTTAGCGACCTGATGTTCATATTAAAATTATTCGAATAAAATCGATTTTGAAAATTATATTAAAATTCAGTTGATTGGTCACTAGTTTGTTGTATTACCTCTACAATAACCTAAGATATACTGTTAAAATATACATTGTTCTAAATATCTAATTGATTAAATAAATGAGTTGGTTTTCAATTGCTCGAAACATTTAACCAATGGTATTTGGATTTTGAGATTTTGGAGATGGATTTTGATTGTAATTTTCTCAAAAACAAATTACGATGAGTGTATGTAACTTAAATTTAATTTATGTACTTTGTAATTTCATCGACATATTAGCAAGGCATACATAGTACTGCAGTAGAATTATCTCTAATGAATAAAACGTAGATAAACTACGTACGTTAATTAAATATAAAATATAACCTTTTTAATGATATTTTACTCACGTATATGTGTACATACATTTTCTTACACATACCAACAACTCATCAACTGTGTAGAATGTAAAACACAAGACTGATAATACATTTATAATAACGTAAATTAAACCATTGAAACTACGATTGATGCGACGAAATACATTGTATTTATATCAAGACATATTACAATTGTAAAGTTACAGGTAAATAGTTGTGTAATACGACATTAATAGAGCAAAAAAACGTAACTCTTTGATTAAAATATTTAAATGGTTAATTTTTTACGGTTGTGTTTCAATAAAAATCAATATGGACATTTTAATCGTGTAAATAATTTTTGTTGAAATTATCTTCAATTACTTTAATATATAATTAATTTCAATCGCTAAAAATAATAAAAATAAAAAAATAGAAAACCGTTCAAACTCTATTCAGAATATCAACAAATATTTATTCATAAAACGAGCCAATTAATTACGATACAAATAAATCGTTTTGAATATTGTAACGAAACATATAGACGTACAGGGACGAATATATTGCACGGAACAAACAAATGATAATAGTAAAGTTCACTGAAGATGCGAAGCGAATTTCAAACATTGACATAGGTGTTTGGTCATTTGCTCAATCGCATTTCTATGAAAGCTAAAAGTTTTCACATCGATTTCGTCGACTGAAAATACTGCAATGGTTTCAGTCAAAAACACCGGTAGTTTCTACGTCTGAAGCACATGCGGCCGTTGAACATTAGGTAAAAACACAAATGTACGATGTGCCTTGTGCACACTTTTAGGCGGTGGCCCGTAATTTTATTCACAGAACAGTAAACGTTGAAAAAAGTGTAAAACTCGATCGTTAAACGTTCTACAAAAAGATTGAACGCGCCGAAAAAGATTATTGTTTTACTAATGTACACTGTCTGTCCGTAGAATCCGTCCTGCGATCCCGGCGATATGTACCCGAACGACTCCAACCGTACAAACAGCACAGTCGTACGGGTGAGAAGCGTTTCCGTTCGAGACGCGAAGATATCGAACGACGAGCTACGGATGCGTATTTGAAATTTTAAGAAAGCGCTCGTAGGCGTTGTCGTGCCGTCGAGAAGGTCGCAGAGAGCTAATGGTCGAGATGCGTTCGGATCGCGTGCAAGGTTTTCCGACAAACGATACAAGTGAAACCCGTTTTGTTACGACACGGTTCGGAGTGATGTCCACTTATCGAAATACCGTAGATCGCGACCGGGTTAACAGTACGGGGTTGCGGCAAAAGTCGGTTCCTCCGGATCGACGAAACGGAGGAACGGTGAAAAACCAATCGTCATAAGTGATCGTGAACGAACACCATGCGACGATCGCGACACGAGGCCTACTGATCGTCACCGACAATACGACCCACTGCCGTTCGGTTGTTGGTGCAGCCGGGGCCGGCTCAAGGTATAGGCAAGCTAGGCACCTGACTAGAGCGGCACTTTAGTAGGAGTAACATTTTCAAAATTGACTCGTACATTTTTCTTATTTCTATCGGTATTTTATAAGAAAAATGTTTAAACTAATTCATCCGTGTAAACCACTTATCTATATGATAAAATAATATTGTCTAAAGTTATTATATTACTTTATATTAAGGCCTAAACTGGGCGTTTTCAATTATTCCAAAAATATAAATAACCATACACTTCCGTGATTTCCGATGGCGGCGATGCAATAGTGATGAGTTTTGAGTAGTAATTATAGAAGTTATTTTTAAGTCATTGTACATAAATAAAAAAAAAATATTTATTTATGTAGATAGGTCACATAAAAATAGGGGAGAGGCTATGGTAAGTTAAAATGAGAGCAAAATTTTTTTTTTTTTAGAGGCGGCAAAATTTAATTTTGCCTAGTGCACTATTTTCGCTCGGGCCAGTCCTGGGTACAGCCCTAATAGGTTTGTATTCGTTTCGCGTACGTCGAAAACGGGATCGCGGGAATCATGTTTTGCCGCACCCGGTATTACCGTATACCGGAATTCAATCAGGGGATTGCACGCGAAACTCACTCGAAACGAAAAGTACGTTTTTTCGAACATAACGACGGAATAACGTTGCGAAACGAAAAACGCACCACGAATCACGCGCACCGTTATGTGCATCCGAATGCAAGTGTTGTACTAAACATACTATGCGTTTGCCAACAATTGATTTCAGATGCGTTGGTTACATCGCCAGTGATCAATGACACACGACTGTGAACCCGTAACCGTAAGAACTCGTCTTGTGTTATCCGATTTTTTTTTCCTATATTTCGAATGAAATGAGAGAAATGTGTTGGTGCAGTGATTTATTATTTTCTTTCTACACGATTTTGTACACGATTTCACCAGGAAAGAGTGTACCGATCATCATGAAAAAAAATTCCCAATGTAAGAAATGGGTTCTAGCTGATACTTTCGAGGGATTAATTTAATTACAAATTTTCCAACAGTTTTCTTGATGATTGCAAAAATATGACGAAACATTTTGCGAAAAAACAAAAAAAAAACCACATTTACGGCAAAATCGAAGTTTTCATTCTAACTCATAAAATAATGATCATAGTGATTTAAAATGTTTACTGAATGCTTATATCATCGTTTTCTATGTATAATACAGTTTTCAAAAGATTATTAAAATATTAAGTTTTTCTTCATACATTTTACTGATTAATGAAAAAAATTGAGTTTAATACCAAGAAAAAGGAAATTTGAGCATCTAAATATACATTTTAAAAATACGATAAAAATCATGAAAACCTTCTACGTTGTCCTAGTCAAATATTCATAAAATTTACAATTTTTATACATAAAGCTTGAAAATTGAATACAAGATTCTTTATAGCAAAAAAAAAAAAAAAATAAAAATATTGAAAATTCGTCGAAACGATTTATAAATGTTAAAAAATTAAATTTTGACGAAGTCAGAAATCTCAACGAATTTATATTAATCATATTAATTATTTAGTTGAAAACATTAAATAATTTAAATTCCGCTGTTTATATAGGTATATTTGATATTTTTGATTTTTTTCAAAGTTTAGTTAAGTTTAGTTTTTTTTCTTTTCTTTTTTTTTTTTTTTTGCGATAATTTAAAAAGCTTAATAATTCAATTTACCATATCAAGAATTTTTAGTTCTTCTACTAGATCAACCATATTTATAAGTATAATTTGATCCACTCAACCTCTTTTTCGAGAGCAATGGTACATTTGTTTTAAGTTAAAAATAACCATTTCTCCAATATCATTTAGCTATTCCTTTATTTTACCCGACCGTGGTGTATCCCTCGAACTAAAAGGCTGGCTCTTTCTTTTGTTTACTCGTATAGTAGCGGGTTTAGATTAACCAATTAGACCGAAAGTCGCACATTTTTCGTTTTCATACTATTTGGTAATACGCAAAAGCAACTTCCGTTGCACCGACGTGGAAAAAAAACATCGCCACTAAACAACAATATTATAATATATACCTATTATCCGTTGCGATCATAGACCTAGTCTTGAATAGAGATCTTGATAATATACCAGTCGATTGGTACGTAATAATAATTAAACATACAAATCCCCCCATGGTCATTGACGACGAGACGAAACCGTAGCGTCTATATGATCACAAGTGCGTGGTGTAAGATTTAAAACATGTTGCCCGTGTGAGAGCGGTGTTCACAACGTCCACGGAATTCTTTTACGTCACACAGCCATATATACATACCACTATTATACGACCGCGGCGAAAAAAGAAAATAAAAAAATGTAAACCATCAACGATATCGTATCGAAAACGCGTCGAGTAAACGATTGATTAATAATAATAATTATTTACATAGTTATAATCCGCACGGTTGATGATGTATTTGAATCATAGATACTTTCAAACTTTGAGTATGTCGATTTCGCACTCATAAATAGGTACGCAGCATTGTTTACGCGTAGATTTGCATTGAATTGTTTAGAAAATTTTGCACATCCCGTTCGTTTCGATAAACGAAATAATACACGTTGTATTACGATGTTCCGAATTCACTCGGCGTGAAAGGACTGTAACGACGAAATACAACAACGCTGAACGAAAAAATAAATAAACCGATAAATTTCCTTTATTACATCATTTTCAAAATGTTACTTACTTACAGCACTAAAGTATTCGTGTTCAATTCATAATACTAACGTTAAAACGAACACGTAAAGTAAAACCATCTATAGTTTATAGATCTATAAAATATCCAAATGAAATAGCTTATAAACTATTCGGTCTCAAATTTATATCACCACTTTTTACAAGTACTATTAGAATGTAAATGTGAAAATGTGATGGGGACCGATGAGACCTTTTTTAGCGTTTTTTTTTATTTTTTTATTTTCACGTGGAGTGTTTTTTCTTCTGATATTTATTGTATACATAATAATTTGTAGTGTTTGGTAAACTATTAACGAGGTTCTGCCACTTGAACAGACGTGTTCGAGACGAGATAATACATGTTGGAATATTATAATGTGGTGCACGTGAAATACTTAACATTTCAAACGAAATCGTTTCCCGTTTAAAATATTAATTCCACCGGATCACAACGCGCCAGACGCGTATAGTTCTAGAAGAAGTGTAACGTACAACCGATTCGTTCAGGATAAATGGTTATTTTTGACATAAGGTCCGCGAATATAGTTCAGTCTCGTGTTGACAATTAAAAATAGTCTCGATCAAGGTAGTTCCAATGGCTCTAAAATTATTGTTTTTACTATAGCTAATATCATGTGATATATTTCGAAAATATGTTTCCACTAAACATATCGAACCATTTCGAATCGCTCGCGGTTTACCAACCGTTATTTATACAATTTTTAGTACATGGTTCATTTGTCGTTCAAGCTGACACAGAAAAGTAAACATGCACCGTGTGTCCGAATAAAGCTAATTGAAAATTCGTTTGCTTGATGGGCTACGAAATAATTTCTTGCGTTTAAATCGAATTCATATGTAACTTGTTCTGTGTACGTGAGACTTTTGGCAATGACTCCGGTGTACTTAAATTATGGTACACGAAAACTTATCTGCAAATGATACACGTAGTTCGTCATGTAACGCAGTAAAAAAAAAAAAAAAAAAAAAACGTAACAGTTAATCTGTAATATCACTTTATCGAATAACATTAAGAAGCGTTGAAATTGAATCGCAGAATAAAATATGATTTTATCAAATTTAATACTGATCAGTAACTTAAATAAATTTTATGAGATTAAAATAGTACAACATTTATGTTTAAGAGTTTTTTTTTTTTTTAACAATAACATAATATATTATCACATTAAGAACGTTATTGGCACGCGCCTTATGTTTTATTCAATAAAAAAATTCGTACCAATACATAAAAATATGATTAAACACTTTGTATGCGTGAACACAACCTATTCCGACGAATTAAATAATTTAAATCTTGAATTAAATTATATATATATATATATGACTCAATTTAAATTTTATACGATGTTTTTGATGAAAAGCTCTAAGGATAAGATTGTATTATGATATTCGAAGATTTTAAATGTTTGCATCGACGTTAATTGTATTTAATTATACGGAAACGTATAGAAATCTCTGTTAATTATAATAATAATATTTATTTATTTCTAACGAACAATATTACAAAAATATTAAAATACTATTGAACAGAGTTGATTACTTCCAAGCCATTGATTCTGTGTAAGTGAGAGTTCTAAATTACTTTACAAAAATGATCTAATTAAGTTATACAATATACGTGATGTGTACATTACGGATTTTTAATAAGAAAGCTATAGCTATGGATGAAAAATATTATGATATACTTAATCTATTAAATTATTGATAACAATAGATATCACGGCTGTATTTGTATAGATTCAAAGCTTTTACTCTATGGTTCACAGTTATATGCATTTTTATATAGTATAATTGTACATATTTTTTTGGGTTTACTCGTGTTCAAGATCACTAAAATAATTTTTCATTCTACAACACGGTCTTAGAAGACTTTTTTGATCCACGACCCTTAAATTAATTTACTTCGATGCGCCGACGAGCCTAGAAAGGGAGATCGCCTACCCCCCTTTCTGCCAATATTATGTAAGTGTATACAATAAATACTCACATAATTTATACAAAAACGGTATTCATATTAATTAAATCATTAATTTTAGGGAATTTTATTAATATTTTTTATTTAACTAATCTAAAACATTTTAAATATAAAGTTACTTAAAATAGTATACATAATATAAACCTTTTTCATTTGTTGTTAAATTATCGGCGATCCCCAGATTGTACCCACACTGCTTTACAGTGTCGAAATACTACTTGGCCGATTGTGGGTAAGAATAAAATGATACAGATCGATATGCGAATCAGTTGAATCGTTTATTAAAAGTCCAAACCCTGTCGCATAAGAAATGATCAGTGAATCGTAATGGAGTTTGAAACGAGTCGATCGGAGCCGTTCGAACAATATTAAACGTTCAGAATCTCAACAGATTTCATTAATTTCGAACGAATCGCTGTATCCGCATTTCACATGATTCAACGTATGCGACAAACGATCGATTCGCATTGAAAACGGACAACACAGATGCAAGATAATCGATATCATCTAATCGTGTGCCCAAACAACTGTCGACGAGTGCCAACGCCATGCGTTGTATTTCAAAATACGTATTCCGAATTACGAATACGCAGTGCTCTAGGTGTTGTTGCGCGCTAACGTTTCAGATTATCGTGATCGATTCGTGTTTATGATTTGAAAATTAAACATATTCCTATCGACCCCGCGAGACCGTGGTTAAATAATTCATACCAATTCTCGCATACCCGCTTTAGGCGAATGCATCAACATCAAATTATCATCCGGTTCCACGTCCGTGGTAGTAATCATTTTATATTTCTTAACAGAATACCTATAATTTGTTGTTTATCGTCCATTATAGAACCATTAAAAGTGGTCGGGAAAAAAAAACCACCGTTCTTTTTTTTTTAATCAATATGAAATAATAATAGGTATACCTGTCGATGATATAAATGTACCTAACACGAAAAACCTACAAAATGTAATATTAATTTATTTATTTGATATTATAATTATTATTATTATTTTAACACAACGCTTTATTCCTTGTGCTGGTTAACCGTGGAGTCGTCTTGTTGGCACGTAGCCTATATTGTTATTTTGTGCATTTGCTCCAAGGTTTTCGCTATTATTTTATTCGCACAAGTCTGTAATCCACTCAAGATTAAATTGCGTAAAACATAATATATTGCTGATTCGAGATTAGAACATCACTATTTACAAACTATATTAATCAAAGTGGACACTAAACTACGAATACTACGCTTATTAGATGACTCTATTTATACTATCCGCATCATTATTATTAGTTAGGTAATTAACGTTAGGTGGTTGTGTTTCAGATATACGACGTAAGATTCTAATAATATTTATAGAACACTATAAAGAGAGGTCGTAGAAAACTTGAATGGAGTTCAGGGTTACCACGTTTATTACGGAAACACTAAGCACCCCTCTGATATTTCACGAATTCCAGCTAGACGTTAAAAAATAAACGAATTTTATTATTTTAGCAATATACGCGCTGCCGAAAAGAATATTAAAAAAGTTCAAATAACACATGTAATCTCATAAAATTTGTTTTAAAAGTTATGCGGTGTGTTATGCTCGGAGTAAACGGAATATCTAAACGTAATCTAAAAAACCAAAATTATATATATATATTATTTAAATAAGTTACATAATGCAGAAAAAAAATAAAAATAAAAAAAGTATAAAAATGTATTTTACGAAATATATTGTCCATACACTAATAAAACTAAGAAATTTTATAACTCATAACATAGAACTCATTAAAATCTTTGTCGTCATCTTCGGAAGTTTAGTATTGCAAATATTAAAAGTATTAGCTGTTTGCCATAGAACTATTTGAAGTCAATTGTATGTATAAAATCTACAAATATCATGATTAAAATGTTCAATCTTTTCCGTTTCTGTTTTCTCCAATTACAATTAAACAATGATATTAATACGAAATTAGACCCCTCTAGCTTTTCGTGGGTTATGTCACGTCTTTTGACAAATATATATATATATACATATATGAACCGCGGTCGACACGAGCAAACTTGTTTACAAATAATTGTGAAACCTTTGAGTATCTTACACTGCCCTTTACATATTGATCCGTTAACTGTTCATACTTCATCCAATCAATATACCGTTTAAATTTTTTTTTTTTTCAAAAAAAAATAATTAAAATCTCAGACCGTGAAAATACTCATCATCGCTGGACGATTTCAATTTTTTCCCAACGCACAATAATACGAATATAATCGAATATCACGATAGCGAAACAGAGGGACGGACTATTTTCATTCTGTCGTATGCATAAAATGCTTTTAAAGCTTGGTCGTTTGATCTATTTTAACCATACCATTGTGTTCATCAACTCGCGTTGTAATATTTAATAGTTCTAACATGCATAACTATTGTGTAATAAACTCAACAGTAGAATAATGAAATATAATATATACATTTTACTCTAACTAATAATAGATTAAACATTTGGAATGGATTTTAATACGTCCACTTCGTCTTGATATAGGTACTCGTAAAATGTATTGCTCCATTTTATCCCTCCTTCTCTTTCTCTCTATTTCTTCGCAAGATACTGTTATTATTCTGACCGTGGAAAATAATCATTTCGCAGTAATCTCTATACACTCGACCATGTGTAAGAGTATAAATAGCCGATACGCGTATGTGTGTACCTACCATTCCGTTCCTCGTTATCCTCTTCACCCTGTACTTTACTCTACCGTCCACCTCCGACAACCATCGCACTCTCTTATCGCGCCCTCCATCAAAATCGTAAACGATCGTAAAAAAATCGACTGACGACACATTCTGCAAACAGTAAGTTTAACCCCGCTCATTTCCACTCACGAATGGGTCGCGGAACAACATAACATCATTATTTTACGACAACAGTTATTGAAAGACTACGCCGTCTTTAATCAACAATTTGTCCTTTGCAAAGTATTGCGAATCGAAAACCATGCTAAACGTGTACCTATGGTAACCTATTACAGCGTATTGCGTTAAACATCGCCGAACGTAATTGTCGAACAAAGCGTACATAAAAAAAAGTTATACTTGATTTTGCTGTAGCCGATCGTTTTTACAACAATCGTAATCTATTGTGTACGCACGTAAGACTAAAAAGAAACTATTCGCGATATTAAAGTGCAATAACTCCATTCTTCGGACATTAAATTTATGTATGTTTTTCAATCACGGTTCCGCGCGAAATGCCGTAATATTCGATTACGGATGAATGGCTAAAAATTGAATACGATTCATCTTTTCAAATAAAGCAGAACTCCATCATCAACTTATGAAGAATTTATGCTAGCAACGCGTCTTACACAAATACAATAGTATCATAATGTCCATAAGAATATTATTGATGAGATAAATCACAATTTATCGACTGCGAGTTTTGTACGATACCTAAACCAATCGGAATACTACATCAGTAGTACATCAATTTCAATAACGCAACCGTTAATAATAAAAACAATAACACTATTTCATTTGTTCACCACAAATATTGGTTGCTGTAAAAGATTGTCCGCCAATGCTTGGCCATAGTCGTCGGATATGAAGTAGTTTACATCTCAAAGCATTTCGTTCGCAGTACTGTGTCGGTGTTATTGGCACGTATATAACATTTAATATCCTGTTGAATAGAAATGTCCGATTAAACAAACGCTACTGGTATATTATTATTCCAAGGAGTATTGCGCACCAGTACGATACCAACTACATTTTATTGCTGTTCGACAGTTAGCGATAGGAAAAAAGTGGTTTCTCGTAGATGAAACGTTTCGCAATTGAATTTGGAATTAAAATTAAACGACGAATCGACATATCAATATATAATTGGCCACGCGTGGGTATTTAAAACCAATGGTTGTGTACATTTATTTAATTATAAATATGAGAAATATTGGTTCTGCCGGAGGTGGTATAATAAATACGTTGAAAATTCAAGATATTGTTCGATAATAGTTGACTAATAATAACCAACTGGAATAGTACTTAATACGGTCGAATTGAACCATGACGACGGTTTCTGATAATTTGATACATTTTATCACAACTGTTGAATATTAATTCCTAAAAAACTAATCTAGTTTTATTTGAATTATACAACACACACACGCGTCCGCGATGTCTCTTGATCCTAACTACTTATTTTGTTATAAATTGATCAACTCAATCTTCCTATTTATTATTTTCGTTACGTGCACATTTCTAAGTACCTATAGATATTTGCTTATAATATGTACCCACTGTAATAAGAAAATTGATGTAGATCTTTGAAGAGATTTCGCTCATATTTAGGGATCTACAAGAAATATTCTTCTCCGGTAGTACCTTATATGTGTAAATGTGTTGTTTTTAATATCATTTATATGACAAACTATAAAATATTGTTAATTTTACCGTTATTCGCCAATTATTTATAACAACGAACAATACATTTTAACACATCTTAGCCTCGAAACCCTTGAACATAGTCACTTGCGATTAGACATACACTTTTTGTATAAAATTCTCATTGGAAAATTTGACTATCCCGAAATTTTCAGTCTTTTTTTCCTTCCATACCTAAACTCGTAACAACCTATCTAAAAATACTTTTTATCTAAACATTGAAGTAACTAATTATGCAAGCAACACCACCTCAATGGTAGATGATTACTATAAATTATATATTATAAATCGATCTATTAATTTCATCAAACTTCAATTCATTTAAAATGTATTGTGCTCCCGTACTTATTAATTCATAGCTTTAAGTGTAATTAATACTATATTGTATTTCATACTCAATACATATTATTTCTCTTTTAAGTATTATTAACGAACACGATTTTTATTATAATTTACAGAATAATTATATACGAGTATACATCGAAATATCACTGGCATATGTCCGAAAAAATCACTTTTATAGCACGATGTATATGGTGAGAGTTACCCAATGTAATAATGTCAAGAACCAATACGGAATATTCCCTTCAAGTTATACAAATTAGATTATGACGATATTTATTCAATACAAGCTACTAAACGGAACTGATGTCAATGCGTGTTTTCGTGAACTTAGTTTTAAACTTTACTTCCTGTCCTACCACTAATCAGTACTAGAAATATCGTCCTATTTTATACTGCGCCTAGTAACAGTAATTTTGTTTTACAAGATACTTTCCCCCTCCCCCCCATTAAAATAATTTAAGACATAGCAATGAACATCGATACCGAATTTCAATTTTTTTTTTTTTCTATAATCATGGTGATCCTTCCGAGTTAAAACAATTGTTAAATATAATTTAGAATATTTTTCATATAAAATTGTCACACCGTTATTACGTTGCACCGTACTGCACTCGGAAATCTCTACCCTCGTTACTATTGATCATAAGTAAATAAATAGAAAAATCTAATTTCTAAAGTAATTCCTACACGCTTTTAGTTAGGCACGCCATGCGTATTGAACAATAACAGTAATAGGGGTGTATGCTATACGCATCTACCGCAGTAGAAGGCTCGGAAAATCGGATGTATTATGTAATCGTTACGCATCAATGCTGTACAAATATTTCCAATTAATGGCGAATACGGAACATCTACAATATTTGATACACCTATTACCTATTCGGTAGTATGCGTTTACAATAATTTTGTGTCAACATTTCAAAACCATTGACTAAATAATTATCTAGATGATTGTTCTCAGATAACCTATTTACCTATCTAGATAAGATAAAAATATTTTATTTGGATAATTTTTATACATAAGATTGTCTATGTAATACACAACGATAGAGTGCATTATGCATTAGGGTTTTAAGCGTACGCAAACTTATATTTCAGGGGATGCCAACAATATTGGTTGGTCTTATCTTAAAAAAAATTGTGTTGGTACATTTAATAAATTATTACGTATCTATTAATAATTTAATAATCATAACTAAAAGTATATAAAGTTGTTGTATATTAGTCCCAATGAATATATATTTCTTGGATCTCGTGTATTTTTCAAGGATAGCTTCAATTATTTATAATTTGTACTTTTGTAGTCATTACCAGCTGTTAAATGATCATAATAATACATTTTTCCATGAAAATTAAGAAAATATAGTTTTATTTTTCTATTACGTGACATCATTTATATTTTTCCTAATATTGTGGAATAAATTATATTTAATTGGGGAATCATCGGTTAAATATGGGCCCTTTACTAAAACTGAAGGTCCTCATTTACAAAATTTCGATAATTTCTCAGGTACATCCAGCACCTCCCAAGACACGCCCATGATTAGAGTTTTTCTCACTTTTAAACTACATTTATACGATAATAACGATTGTTTTCTAAACATGGTTTACTAACTTTGACATATATAATATTTGGTTCAGGAGACACACGAATAAAATAAGTTCGATGTTTGATACGCATCGTATCGCATCGTCACGAATAAACAATGTTTTGAATAATATTAAAGCTATGTGATTGACTGCCAGTGAAAAAGTGTAAGTATGAACTACTTCTAATAATAGTAGTTGGCAAAAAAAAATAAATAAATAATATATTTCATTTTAATTAACTATCGGTATAATGAGTTATCAAGCACGAGCGTTTTGATTGACGAGAAACGATGCGTGTATTTTCTTTTCCGATAGTAAACACCGTTTATTGTATTTCAAAATCATAGCGCTTGCTGTGATACGTTCACGGAAAAGTGATATGTGATGATGAATTTGATAACTTATAAGACCCGTGCGCGGACGTGTGATTTATGAATAATAATCGGACTGCATACGGATTAACGGTTTATTTATTGCAACGACACTGTTAGCTGTTGCTCCGATTGGCGGCAAGGTGAACCTTGGTTGGATTTTCAGCGCAGGACCGGCATAATTTTTCGAAAAGTGACCTGAAGCGAACCGCAGTCTTAAAGAAGTCGTAATCGCGTGCGTCTGTTGCGCGGGAACCGTTGGTGGACGCGTAATCACAAACCGTCGGAACGGCGTAAGTGAAGCGACCGTCGGGGCGGCCGCGGACGTGTTTGAACACGTTTCACGCGTGTATTGTATCGTACCCATATCCCTTTTACCGGCGAACCCCGTGAGTTAAGTAACTCGCGCTCGCGCGCCTACACTATCGTTGCCTACCTGCGTCGATGTCTACGCATTGGAGCGATCCTATGCCACCGCCGGTGTGCCCGCTGCTCGCTCCGTCCCTGTCGTTCGCGGCGAACGTGCTGCTGCCACCGCCGGGGTCCAGGGACGACGTATCGTCGTAGTCCGAGGACGTCTGCAACGGCGATTCCTTGATGACGCTCATTGGTGAACCACCGCCGAGGACCGAGCCACCGAGGACGGAGCCGCCGCCACCGCTGACCAGGATGCAGGGCGTGCGGAACGGCGGCACCGAGGTCACGGTCGACGGTACCGGGTTGTACGGCACGGCCCGCTCGTCCTTGAAGTTGGAGGGGTTTAGCTGCAGCTCTTGTTCGCGCTGTTCATCTTCCTGCCGAGCCCGGCGCTTGGCCGTCTGCTCCGCGCAATTTTTGCGCGTGGCCGCCGTCTTGGTGCACTTGGCGCACGTGCAGTCTCGGAACTTGCAATACCGCTTGTGCTTCTTCCACACCTTGCGCAGATCGTGGTTCTTGCAGTTGGTACACAGCCGCTGCTTCTCCTTGACCGCCGAGGTCACCACTTGCTGCTGCTGCTGCTGCTGCTGATGTCTGCTGGCCGGCATCCCGCGCGGCTTTCTCGTTCGTCCCGCTATCCGGCCACAGCCACCGGACCGCGGCCCGATCCGGCTGCCGAGTGGTGTTCGCGAACGCCGGCCACGCGATCCGGCCCGCTCGCAGCCGTCCGGCCGCCGCGCGTCGCCGATGACGGGTCGGTCTGCGTACAGCGTCGTCCGGGCGCGCGCGCGCGCGCGCTCGTTACACGGACGGTCGCGCAGCGGTCACGTCGCGACGTCGCGGTCGCTGAAGCACTGGCGGCGCTCGTGCACGGGACGGGAGGCGATGAAAACCGGTGGCCAACGCACTGTGTTACGCGGACGAAGAGAGCGACCGAGAACGAGAGAACAAGAGAACGAGAGAACGGGAGAGAGGAGAAAAATAAAAATAAAAAATTAAACGAATCCTTTATTTATATTTATGTACGAGTGTTCGGACGTGTGGGCACGGTCGTGTGTGCGCGCGTGATGATCGGGTGCGTGCGCGTGGTCTCGCGAGCAGCAGTGCCGGTGTCCGGTGAGACTAGAACGGATAACTTAGTGCAACTGCAGTGCCATGCACACGGACGGTGCAACAGGCTGGCATTGGGTGTACACTAGCGCCGCAACACGTCACGGGCGGATTACGAGAGCATAACACTGCCGCCGCCGCCGCCGCCGCCGCCGCGACGTCGTCCGGCTACGTTTAGCAACGCCGTTTCGGATTTATTGCCGTTATCGTTAAATCTTACACCACTCGCACGTGTGCTATCGTGTGTCATCGTGTCGTCTAGGATGTTATTTTCGTGTTTGTCTATCGATTTGTTTATCGTACGACGATGGCAAATATCCGAGTACAATACCGATTTTCGCGTTTTTTGTTCGCCGTACAATAACCAATAAGCGGGGCTAATATCATTTATAGCTCTAAAAATGTAATAAGCGCTGTAATGCGCTCTTATAAGCGCTTAAATGTGCACTGAAAATACATAAATATGCCAAAAAAAATATATCATGTTTAAAAATATTTTTTCCCTCTTATTATTAAAAAACATATCATGTAAAAAAAAAATAATTTTCACTTATTAAAAAAAACATATCGTTGCATAAAAAAAAATGTCAAACTCAAATAATTAAAACACCGATCGCGTTGATATATCATACAATTTTAAACCGTAAATGATGAATTAAAATGAATTAATTACAAATATAAATAATTAATACTACTCTCTCAAAAAAAAAAAAAAAATGCTACAAATTATGAGCCCTGGTAAAAAGCATAAGTTTTGGTAAGAACATTTGTGTTTATTTTGCACGGGCAGATATTTCCAAAACAATATAAGCCTTAACTATGAATTATGATGATGATATCGTGAGATGAAAAATTTGATAGTATTATAAAAGGTACGTAATAAAAATTGAAATAAAATAGAAGGGTGGGGTAATCAATGCATGACGCACTGTTATTGAAAGAGGGGAAGGGGAGTAAATTTTTTTAAACATTTGCTGACATAATTCAATTCTCCCAAAACTGGATATATAAACTGGTAGACTAATCGAATAATTTGAAAAAAATGTTTCATAAGATATAAGTATTCAATTAGGTATCTACATAATACATCTAGTGCTGATGTTATTAAACTTAAAATGAAATTTTCTTAATAAAAGACTGCAACAATTTATTTTTTATTGAACGTTGTGTATAAAATATTTAAAATTTGATTCTTGTAGAAAATCGTATCAATATATTCTGAAATTCCGTTACAACTCACTTAATGATAAATTCATAAGAATGCATTCATAAGAAATGGACTAAAACGACATATTCTGGTTGAGATCGAACCAACGCGTTGTATTTAAAATATTTAAGTAATTATAATACATTATTTTCTCGTCCGGACGACGGAAACACGGATGTCACGTAAACGGTCGCTTTATTGGCCCATCGATGAACGATATTATTTCTATGATGGAATAAATAAAAAATAGAAAACCCACCGGTTAAATTGGCAGGAAATATTTTTTTTCAATTTATTAAAAACGAATTTTACTATCACAGCACACCCAACGCACGTGCAAGTCGCTACTGCACCGCGCGTGTAATTTCCATAACCAATACGTCAGCGCTACCTGTCTATTTACTTGGCATGCACAATACGACCGCGGTCGGCTTCCGAATTAATTTCGTTACAATCGACAAAGAATTTTTTAGAATTTTAGGGAATACATTTTACAAAATGTTGCGGCAAGCATTTATGGAGTATGCATATGACTGTCGTTTTTTTTTTTTTTTTTTAAATGCAATGCAAATTAATTAACTCCATTATATCGTGTATCAGTGAAACGCGAAATTGAATTAACTTTCCGTAACGTGACTATTCGATGTTCGTTAAGAATAACGAATGTCTGCCGACAGAGTTATCCAGTGGAATAGCTACGATACATTGGTTAGGATATCTCTGCATTAGATATTCTAAAGTTCCTCGATAAATATTTACAGCCCCGTTGTGGGACTCCAATGATTCGTCAATCTTGTAAAATATATAATTGTAGTTATCAAATGATGTTTTTTTTTACTTAAATATAAAATATAGTAAACCAAATGTATATGCCTGATTATTGGACCAGCGTTGAAAAACGGTTGTCCGGATGACAGGCGGATATGACATGTACGACGCATTTGATATTGTTCCGATAATAAGTTACTCGCGCTAAGATGGTAATACGTCAATTAGTGTTCTGCGCGTTATCATCGACCGTCGACGTCATGAGGAGCTGTACCCCCCCTCCCCCGTCTTGCAATAATATATTATGTATGCAAGCCGATTTAGCTATAAAATTGAAAAGTGATAAGCTTGTATAAAGCAGCCATAACACTTCTTAAAGGGATACTTCCAAATAGCATAAATATTTTTAACTACGTTTTCACTACTAATCAACAAAAAAAACTTTAAATTGTTGGGTTTCTTGTAACTCGAAAAATAATTGCAGGGACTTGAGATGTTCACTGAATGCTTACATCACTGTTCGCTATGGATGGTTATATTATTTATAATAACAGTATTCAACAGAGATTTTTTTTTTTAGCTATTTAGAGAAATTGAAAATGTTGGGCTCCTTAGTTACTTCGATAAATTAATTTTGATGTGATAAAAAGTCTGAAGAAAGTTATTTAAATTTTTCATACATATTTTTTACTAATTAATGAAAAAAATTGAGATTCATTAAAAAAAAAAAAAAAAAAAAAAAAAATACAAACTGAATATTAAATTATGACAAAATAATAAAAACAATAAAGATTAATTAAATTTTTCATGCATAATTTTCTTTGCGTGCAATAGAATAAAAAAAAAAAATGAAAGTGTGCAAAAATGATAAATTAAGTTAAAAAATTTAATTTTATGTTATCAGATATTTCAAAGAATGTCCATCAAACAATTTTAGCTATTTAATTAAAGACATTTTTGAAATATTTAAAAGAAACGTTTTTAAAAGTTCAACCAAACTTATTAAGAAATTTGGTTCTTCAACCATATCAACTATTTTTAGAAATATAAACTGATCCATTCGACCGTTTTCGCTTATAACCGTTTTTTTTAAGAAAAATGGTACGTTTGTTTCGAATTTAAAAGACTGACACAACAATAAAATTAAATTAAATACCATTGACTCATACCTCACATCTCACTCTATCCTTTCGCCCTTTTCGTAATAGTAAATATGTTCATTCGTGCATAGATAAGTTTAGATAATAATACATATTAAGCAATAAGAAATATATTTTTTATCGATAGACGTACACGTGGTTACTAATTGACGTGCGAGGTAAACGTCATTTCCGCCACCGAATAGCGAATAGCACCTCTAAACAACGGACAAAACGGCACTCGATGATCGCCGAAACCGTTTGCCAATAGCCGATTTTCGTTTTCGCGTTAAAAGGATGCGCGGAACGTTCTGTTAGCGCCACCGCCACGTGCTTTCGGACGAGAACCGCATTGGATTGTTGTCCGTTTCTTGAGCAGTTCGCGACCAACGCGGGAGCGCAGAATTCGTCGCACGTCGAGTAGTACAATTTCCTCAGTCGTAATAACGCGGTTTACGTATCGTATTTGGACCGTGCCCAACGATAACGCGAGTACGTTCGATCGTTTAAACGTTAATACCGCCGTGAGAGAAAAATACTGATGCGCCATTGACATCATTATAATAAATATTTTCGATCCAGAGGGTAAGAACGGACTGGCAATATCTACGTACGGAGATGAGTGCGCCCAAAACCAGTTTCAAGTCAACCCGATGACCGCTATCGAATTTCGTCCGCTGCGACAGCCAAGTACACGTAGATTAGTTGCCGAAATAATATACTCGTGTCCCGTTACCGTTATCATTTACATTTTCTTTTATAATTTTTTTTTTTTCATAGCATACGTTTTCAAATCAATCAAAACGCATTACGGTACAAACCGCTGCGCAATACGAAAAAACAAACAAATGCTAATATGTATTTATGTATAAACAAACAGTTTGTATGTAGAAATAAATGTATAAACAAATTAATATTTTTTTTTTTTAAAGCTTAGCCTGCAGCATTATTGTAATTGTAAAATATGACCGGTTTCGAATTAAAAATTCATCATCAGGTGCGTACAAAGTTGATAATAACAAGACTCAACATATTGCCAGATAAATATGTGTTAACGAAATGTATTTATTTCTATTCTCTTTCGTCGATTTTGTACTCCCTACTACATTATTGCATATACTCGCATTTTGTTTGAAACGTGAAATATTAGTTTTAAACCCAATATAAATAGCCCAAGTAAATTAACGATTCGACAAGCGAAATATTATCGATAAACCGACTTGTACGATAACACCTAATAATAATATTTATCTTATCAATATTTTTTGTACATTTTCCATTCTTATTTTTAAGATCGTAACTATAACATTTGAGTTTCACGCATTTAACAAAGTATAAACATTTTCTTTTAAAAAAGGACAATAAAGGAAATATTATAGAACGAAGTTTTATTTTAAACTTGCATTACATCAAATAAAACGCGTTACTTATCCCACGATATTTGTCAAAATGTTAAATATAATTATTTTAACTATAATTTCTAATTTTTATTATATTTTTGAAAAACTCTTAACATTGATCTACGAACGGTTGATTGTTGTGTTATAAACACCATAGTGCAGAACAGTGGTCAGCAACCTTTTTTTGACTCTTGGGACACCTTCACAAATTAAAAGCGGTTCATGGGACAAACAATACAAAAAAAATTGACATGATATTCAATGAAATTTTCTAGTTTTTGAATTTAACGCGGGTCGGATTCGGCTCGCTGGCCACCGGTTGTCGCCCACTGGTTTAGAAAATAATCTGCTCCAAATCAAAACCTGATCTGCTATTTTATCTAACCGTATTTAAGGATATACAACGATGGTACTGCTTTTTATGGTACATAGATTTCAAATCGAATCATGATAAATATTTAATTTAATTTAATGCTTACTAATAATAGTATTTTAAAATATTATATTTTTGCTCATTGACGGTTGAAGGGCAAGTCAGCAGCTTCCCCTTGGAAAATTAACTCACTTCGATTTCCCTTAAATTATTTTAAATAAGAGGTCAAATACTTAAATCTATTATGACGTTGTAATTATCATGTTACGCCTGTTGCAGTGAAGTGGTTATGCACATAATGAGTATGCATATTATAGTGTTATAAAATACGTTTTGTTGATTACGCGTAATTAGATTGCGGCTACCCACGATGTTTGTTAAGACACCCGTGTTGGTAATTGGGTAATTCAACGGGCAAATATTACACACAATGTTACACTTTGTTAGTAGTATGGTGATTGCACAGATATATTTACATAATCGTGGTAAAAAATAGCTTTATACAAATGTGGTGCTTTATGTGTGTGTGTTAAATAAAAAAGACATTATAATTGCAAAAAAAAAAAAAAAATATGGAAAAAAATTTACTGAAAATGCGCCGTGGACCAGAGATAACGTTATCGAAATTCATCTACCACAAACTACATATATTTATACATATATGAAATGTTCTTCTTTAGCTTGCTCATAAAATTCACTTTACGTTTTTGATAAAATATTATAATTTATATATACTTTTTATGTAACTTATTTGAATAATAAAAAAAACATACGTACATGTATGCATATACAGTTACAAATAATATTATTTTATGTAATCGGTCACTTTTTCATTGTTCTTTGTTGTTCATCAGTTCTACACTAATTTGCATTTTAATGTTATGCTTTGATGGGATACAAATATTGTACGTATTTATACATATAAAAGTTTTAATGTTATTAAATATGTTTTACATTTACATTTACGTTTTGAAATGCATACATTTTGTATTAATTTTTTAATGTTATTATGCACTTTTTTATCCCTCAATAAAAGTGTTCTAAAATGGCTTTAAAAATTTAAAATTTAAAATACGTATTGCATAGACGAAATCATATATTATATATAGGTAAGAATACCTTGGTTTCAGCATCGCTGTCTGCGTTGGTCAGTGCAGCGTAGTGATTTGATGAACTATTGTAATTATTTGATTTTTTTTTCACTTGTTTTACGAAAATCTGTAAGGCGAGGACGAATGCCCGTTTCGATTTAGTCGTATTCGGTGGTATCTAGACGGCGCAATGTTAGGCGAATCTGACGCGTGATGGAGCGTGGGTATTTTACGCAATAATGCGAAATGTAATTTACTTCGATATTGGTGATAGCGGAGCGCGGTGGTAGTAGTCGGTACCGTACTGATATTTATGTAAATATATTTATTTTTAAATTTTTTTTCGAGAAACAATTTCTAAACAATTTTCGTCTTTAATCTCCGTTTAATAGAATTTATAATTTAATGTGAAATACATAATACAAATACACCCACGTACACTAATATATACGTGTTACGGTACAAGTGGGTGAATGGTCATTGTAAACACAAACCGGACAAAGTTTACAACGCCCGAGTTATTCGACCCGTGTAGATAATTATTCGCATAATCCAGACATTGTGTACAATGGGCTCAAAGCGCCGAGTGAACGGAACACGCATAATATCGTCGTTTATAATTTTGTTCCATACGCTTTTAAGGTATTTGATTGGCAAACAAAACGGAGAACATTTTTTTTTCCTATGAATTTTTATTGAACGTTGAAGCATTTACCGTTACGGCATTTATTGTTGCGTACAATTCCGGCAGCTTTACAATTGTATCTCCTTGGTTCGCATTTTCGACCACAAGTCCAGCCTTTCGGTCTCTTAGACTTCAAAATGGTCCAGTCGCATCTGTTGGCGACAACCGTACACCGAGTACTTCATCGATACTCACAAACACAATAAATAACATGGCACAAATAAACGCCAGTATGAGTTGGCTATGATAAATATGACTGCGTAGAGTCCCGAGACATTAGTAATTGCGATATAAACTATAAGTTATCGACGGACGTCGATTGAAAGAAATTATCAAATATAACACTCTAAAGTAAATATATTACTCATATTGTCCGCATCAGCAATGTATGCAATGACTAGAGGCATTGCAGCCATACAATGACTAATCTGTACATGGAATTAAATATTTATTACTATCCGAATTTCTCAGGCGTTGCGTACAATGTTCGGGCATTATATTACAATGACTGATTTGTCCACCTGGACCGTAACGTATATAAATATAGGCGTAACTACAGGTAAAGAATTTCGTTTAAACTTGTTTTAGCTGAACACCGTGTGTATCTTATAAATCAGAAAATGTGCTTGATGAATTAAGTAATTTGTATACACAAATAAATCGAAATAAAATGAATGTATATGTATATTTTTTTTACACGTCTCATGAACATCATCTGATACTAGAAACACAATAATTCGATACGAACATTAACAAAATATATAAATAAACGCTTAGTATGGAGTATTATTATATTTATAAAGTACGACCTGTTTCGAATTAAAAATAAAAAATTATTTTAAAAATAATTAAAAATATTATCAGGTATATACAAAATCGATAATATCGTGACTGAATATGAAAAAATAAAAGAAGGAATACGTTGAAAAAAAATTAGTCGTTTTTACATACAGATAATTTATCTATAGTTTATAAGGGGTGTGCGTAAAAATGTCCATGTTAAAAATTCCACGGAAAAAAAGTCCATGTACAAAAATGTCCCAGTGCAAAAATGTCCCTGTACAAAAATATGCAAGTACCAAAATATAATTTACAATAAAAAAAGTGAAAATGTGTTTTTTTTCGTTAGTTCATTAAATTTTATAATAACAAGGATTTATAAAAATTAAATTATAATTATTTCATAAAAAATTTAAATAATTTCACTATGCTAACATGACTAGCGTATAGTAGGAAAACTTTTATAGATTTTGTGGAGATATAAATATTGATATTGTAATTGAATATGAGTATTTCCAAGATTATCGAATAGTTATTTACCCACCTCTTATTCTTCTCTACTAAAGGCCTTGCCTTGTCGTTGCAAATCTGGATCACCATTCTTCTCTGTTAGAAGCCAGTATTTTCATGACTATATATCGACTACAGTCAGCTTGTCTTATCATTTCATCTATATATGCCTTCCTCGGTCTACCTCTTCCTTTGTAACCATTTATTCAGCCTTCAAATATATTTGTCATAAATAAATTATGCCTGAGTAGGTGACCGAACATTTTTCCACTTCTTTCTTTTATGATGTTCAATAGCATTATTTTTTCTCCTACTTGATTTAATACATCTACGTTACTTTTTCTTTCTGTCCAACTGATTTTCAACAGTCTTCTCCACATTCACATTTCCATGGCTTCCAACTTCTTTTTGTCTTGCCCATTGATGGTCCACGTTTCACAGCCATACAATAATACAGTCCACACATAACATTTTACAAAATTTTTTCTCATATTTATATTAAGTTTTTTGTTTGTGGTAAAATTCGTTATAATTTTTGATCACATTTTGCTCTAAGAAATTCAAAATTTCATCTACAATTTAAGGTAAGATTTTTATGTTATTAATATCGAGTATAAATGTAAAAGGACCATAAATAATATAGGTTTTTGTACTCAAAATAGTTGTATTTAAATGTGTAACAATATTATAGTTAATTTTGAAAATATTTATACGAGGGGATAATACCGGTCGTATTATAATACTAACCGATATTGCCCCATTTTATATTTTAATGATTAGACACTAAATGTATACCTAGATTAATTGTGGTACCTACAGGGGCGTATCCGACTTGGGTCCCAGATAATATTTATGATAATGATAAACAACTAATTGGGTCACGAGCGTCTCGGGAACAAAATTGCGCGACTAATCAGAGACGTTTACATTTCTTATCAATATTTGTTAAAATCACATTTCTTATCATTCTTTATACAAAATATAACGTGATATTGTTATATTCTGTGATATAATATTCAATCATACAGGTGTTATACTTAAATATTATTAACTATTATTTTTATTAATTACCTACTTTTAATTATTTATACATTATAATATGGAAGAGTTGGAAATCGGAACCAGTAACACGAAAGAGCTTAGTGTGCAACAAATATTTTAGTAACAAAAGAACTTTAAAGCGACACTCAATTACTTGTGGCTCTAAGGAATATATATATATTATTAACTATTTTTAATAAAAAAATGTGAACGCCTCTGATTGGTCGCGCTATTTTGCTCCCGAGACACTTGTATTGGATCCGATTTAAAACCATAACATACTAGTTCGGTCCCACCACTGCACCACTAAAACCCGTAACTTACAAATATTAATACATTTTATAATGTTGAAAATTTAATAGATTTAAGTTTGTAAAATCTTTATCATTTAAATTTTTATCAATTGTGTAAATTTTTAAATTTTTTAATCATTTAATTTGTTTATTTACCATATACCAGTATTCTAATTTTCAATTAATAATCATATAGCTATAAATTGTTCATATTTTATTAAATTTCAATTAAACATTCACCTATAATTGAAGAAACTGAAAATTAAAATGTAAACTTACTAGTCTCATAATAAAAAATATTGTTCATGTAATAAATTAAACGTATAAGGTTTTTTCCAACTAAATTGTTAATATGGTATTTCCACCTCAAATTATTATCGAAAATAATACCCAATTAACCAATTTTTGATATTTGAATAATTAGTTTACAAAGTTGCATATTGCAACTCAATTTATTTACGAAATTATAAATTATTAAAGTTAAGTCGTCATTAATAAGCTTATTTATTGATAGCTTAATATACGTTGTTTTATCGGAATTCATTGTTATTTTATTACATTGTTATTTATTTAGAATTAACTTTTACATGAAATTTTTATATGACTTATATAGCCCCGATATAGGGAAAATGTTGGTAATTTCTGGGTTTTTATGTATTTTTTCGGAAAATATTATTCTTTGAAGCTTTTTGAACTGCTTTTTGAACTTTAATCAAAGTGTAGCCAACAAATTAATGCTTCGGCTTTCGATATAACAATAAATATTCAATTATTAATTTCATGGGAACTAGATTTCTTGCTTAGGTGACCCGTATTCCTCCATTTTCCTACATATATATATAACATTAAATATATAGATATATATATATTTAACGTTATTCTAGTATCTATGTACAAAATATTTCGTCAAGTATCAATTATACGTTCATATCATTTAAATATACTCGTATATGTGGTATATAGAGGATTTTGATACGATATGATGATACCGACAATATCATGATCATGATATTGCACAATATTATCGATAAGATTACTATAGGTGCAAATAGGGGGGGGGGGCTTAGGGGATATTAGCACCCTCAAATAATGTTCGTGTTTATGAATCAAAAAATTGTCATCAGACATTTGACTATAAGAGTATAAAACTCTAATGAAATATAAATGAAAATAATGTTACTCGACAAATGTCAATTCACATTTTGTCGAGATCACTGAAACCCTAATTTAAATTAATTTTAAAACCGGAACCCCATCGGAAACTTTATTTGTATTTATTTAAAAATCGGCTCATTAAATCCTTATAGTTTTAATATAAATTAAATACCCAATAAATATAGAGCTTAAGCACCCTCAGTTTTTTTTTATTGAAATTGTGCCTATGATGATTACGATTAAAATAAGATATGCTCTTGGTAGATCTGAAAAACCAGCTGGGATACAATGAATCGTGGCTTAAAATTGAATTTAATATTTAACTTACTAAATAATAAAATTAATTATAGTTGAAGTAATCTTGCCAACTAAAGATTAATGTAAATTATGATGGATGATTGTACATACACTGCAGCAGGTAGCAGCATTACCATCTTTACTATATATTTTAATCCGGTGAAACACGATTGCGCTTGTCCTATCTTTTATTTTTTTTTACATGAAAAAAACACAACACGATTGCGCCTAGTGAAGTAGCTCAATAGCACTCCGTGAAATATAAGGTCTTGCCTTTCTAACAATTTTCAAATATACTATTTAAAAATACGGTCAGTGTGTAAAACTCAAAGCTTAAGTTAGGTTAGATTATCAATTTTCCATCGAGTATTTATGTTGACAATTATGTGACAAAATATCTTAGCATGCTCAATGAACACCATCACCACATAATTTCAGAAAACATAGTTAGTAAACAAATAATAAATTGCAGAATAAAAAAAAAAAATGTGAAAACGACTTCTTTACGAGATTGAATAAAATAATTAGACAAGAACTACGTAGCACAGAAAATTGTCAGTCCTAAGCCTGTAAAATTGGGAAGGAAAATTGTTAAAATGATAATTTAACCTAATTTAAACTTTGAGTCTTACACTCAACTGTATTTTTAAATAGTATATTTGAAAATTGTTAAAAATGACTTTATATTTCACGGAGCGCTATCGAGCTACTTTGCTGGGCGCAATCGTGTTGTGTTTTTTTCATGTAAAAAGGTAGGACGGGCGCAATCGTGTTACAGCCCTTTTAATCACATTGATTTTTGTATATGTGAACACTTTCGGTACTTTGACATTTATTATACATGGACATTTGTACTCGGACATTTTTGACCAAAATGAAATAAAAATGAAAATTATGTAAATATAATAATGATTTAATAGTACATCTCTGGTTCGTCTACTGCCATAGATAATTAAACGAAAAACATGTTTTAACAAATAAATTAACAATGATTGATTAAAGTGTTATTGTATAACGTTTATACTTAATGTTTAACCACGTAATCACATTGAGTTTTGTTTAATTTTAATCTTTATAATCTCGAATGTCTTCACAAGTATCAATGCACATCTTCCAACAAACATTAAACGTTTTAAGAACGTAACCTAACCTAACCTGCAAAAAATATTGCGCATGGAGTTAGCTGCCTAACTGTTTATTCGTATGGCTGTAAGAATAAATCGGTATTTGCAAAGCGTTTATTACCATACACAGTTTGAGAGCGTTATAAGTGTTCATCTGTGCAATGAGCATACATAAACTTATAAAACTTATAGGACGATAAAATATGTCATGCCCGTGAATTAATAATGAGCTTCCATTCCCAGTCAATACCCAATGATAGTATTAAATGTTCTTCGCACGATCGAAAATAATATACAACCGCATAAATGTCCGTATAAATATTCAGCCCGTTAACATTACTAATTTGCTTACAAATGAATTGAATACATTTTAATAAATTAATTCGGTTAATCGTATTCGAGTATTTTAAAAGTCTGTCTAGCGGGAAAAATTGCATTTATTTTATTTATTCATTCCGTTAATTTAAACCATCCTATATACTTATGAGTATTAACTAACATAAACTATAGTAACATACGGTCGTGTTCCACGAATACCGCGGTCTCATCCGTTACACCCCATTGCCATGATATCGCCACACGTTCGATTACCAAACCGATTGATTAACAGAACCAGTTTTGGAGACGACGGCGTATCACGAATCATCAGAACGCCAAACACAACCGTCTGCTTTTTAGCCGTCTTCAAGACCTTTGCGTTTTGTTTTTTTTTCCCTCTTTTATTATATATCAACAACAACAATAATAATATAATATTGTAAAACATCTATGAACACTAAGATCACTATTTATTTTTATTTTTATCGAAATTGCTCGATTTAAATTATTCGAGATTTACGAAAAAAAAATAATAAATAAAAGAATTACGATAACCCGTGAACGTGTAGCTGAAAACGCCACGATTTATAATCCCCAAAACAAAGATTATAAAGATTTAAATATCTAAGAGACACCATTTGTAGGCATTTGTACTGCCGCAGTGGGTTCGTTAACACCGTTCACCGGTGTACTTCACAAGACGAAATACAGAGTAAGACTGAACGATACAAATCACTGTCCATTGCGACGTATAATGGTCCGCAATAAACCGAGTCAAGTCATAGCCGGATCATTGGCCCCAGGTTCGTTTCTAGATAAGATTATCGTTTTTGAAGTGGTTTATTTCGATGAGAAAGGGTTTGTTCCGGTTTGCATTGATAATTCACTAACACCCCACGGATATGGTAAGACGTACGCACGTAACGACGTACGTATGCGGTATGAGTATCGGGACAAGGGAGGGGGTTGTTTTGGTTTATCGTGTTTCACAACGCATCCAGTATCGTGGTCGACGGTCAAGTTTATTTTTGCCGCTAGAACACTGATTGGAATTTTTTTCATTTCGTTTACCGCGTCTGCTACATTTCGATCAATCGATGTTCGTCGATATGTCGTAGTTGTAATACATGGAAAATCGCTAAATATATTATCGAATAATAAAACTAAAACGCTTTTTTTTTACCAACTAGGGAGTTGGGGTGGAGGGATTTTGCCTTGGGATGAATAATATTAACCACTCCAAAGTTTTAGACCGTATGTGCGCCTGTTAACTTCACGTTATTGACGTTATTTGTAAAATATCCATTGTACTGTTTTTATTGAACCGTCGTGAAACCGAAAACAATTACAATATCGATAACGATATAGTGTTGCAAGAGCAAAATTAACACTGTTCATCATTATTCACCGAATCGATATGGCCGTGTAATTTTTATTTTTTTCTAAACTGTCAAAAAATGGAACACACGTTCCACGCACACCGCAGTATCACGTTTACGGTTTTATATGGGCCCAACAGCAATATACGTGATTCAATGCGATTCCACGTGACTTTCGAACCGGGGCGACGTGGCCGGTTACGGGATTTTCCAAACGACCTGGACAACATTCGAATCGTTTTATGATGGATTTCGCTTATACAATCAATAAACGTATCGAAACACACTTCGTTTGTATCAAAATTCAAAAAACCATCCAATTTTTGTATTTGATTAAAAGACAACAATGTTTCATTTCAATAACATCGTTTGAGTATGAGAAACTAGAAAACATCGGGCATAAAATTATAAAATATTGAATGAACATAGACATCAAATAAAATCGAAACATTATCCCGGCACCGTGACGCGTCAGCTGTTTATTGTAATAATAAAATACTCAGATTTTAAAATGAACTAACTTAAGATCAAAATACCCAATTATTTACAACGGACTACAGAACGACGAAAAATAGACTACATCTATAAATTTAAAAACATTGGTTTAGTCATACCACAGGTCAAATAAATAGATTTGATTTTGTAAAAATTAATGGGACGTATTGTGGTTATTGAAATTTTTGATATCCAGACACTCTATCTTTTGCTATAGGAGCCCTTAAAATGGTTTTTTTGTCCATTAGACTCAGAGATCCTGAAATGTTTGACCGCCGGTATGAGTTCATTTCGTTTCATATTATTATCATATACATTCACAAAAAGATTTAATTGATTGTATATTTTGTTATAATTATAGCACTGCTCATAGTAGGGGACCGCGGGAAGGTACATCATCCCTCGCAGAACTCATCAAATATCCTACTAAGAAACTTCCAGGTTTTGAACTTTCACGCACAATTTGGTCATCAACTAATAGAATTAGGACCGAACAGGGTAGATACAATTACTCCGCTTTGTGACAGTCTAAGAACTTCAAACTGGAAGACCCCTCGTATAAAATAAGCTACGCGTCAGTTAAAGTTTGTTGTAAGGAAATAGCAAAGCCAGGAATAACAGAAATCTTTTGTACCTACGAAAAATTTAATTTTTTTTCAAGATTTTAGTTTTTATGGGTAATAAAGTGTAAACAATCAATAGGTTTTTTTTTATTAATCAATACTATATTATGTTGAAGTTATAGTTTTGTTTAAAGTTAATTTAATTTTTGGTATTCTACAAGCGGTTTAAATCGTTTATTCCGCAAATCATTCATTCGTTCAAATTATTCTTTTATACATTTTTAATAAAATTAATAAAAATCCATTCGATCAGAATAAATAATCTCCTAGTCAAGAACAAATTCTATTCTCATCTACCTTCGAAAAACGTTTTTAATATCGGGTGCGTAACTGAACTCTGCACGCGTCGAGTGCCGCTGCGCAATCACGAAGTGATCCACCGAAAGATGCTCCGGTGGCATCGTTGCGCGATTCGTATCGGTTAAGGGTTGCGCGTTGCGCGTTTCGATACTCCGTTACAATTGTTTTTCGACCGTAAGTCACGTTACGGGGGAATAAAATAAAATAAATATATATATATATATATTGTAACGCATGAAAATGTACAAATAAAATTATTGCAGTCGAAAAATGTTTATGGTCACGCGCGCAGCAAGATATGCCATAAACATAAAATCTTTAAGCATCGGTAACGAACAATATTCTTGGGTGGTAAATGCGTTTTATGGTATAATTGCCACCAGTCGGCGACCGATCGTGTGTTGAATACACAATTATTGTCCTATCATATTATATATATATTATACCGTCGCTATAAAACGATACGGTATCGCAGCGCCAAATCGCATCGGATATAGGTTTTATTACGATCAACGTTTTAATATTACTTACATGTCATTATTATTATTAATATTACCGTACGGATTGAATGTAACACTTGCACTGTTGCCGAGCAATTATTGCCGAGTTAATCCTCACGGTTGCGTGCAAAGCCCTCCCCACCCCCCATAAACCATCTTTGTTCGTTTGACAGTAAAAATGATTAACACACTAAAGCGCTTCGGTGTGTAATAAACACACACGCGGCGCGCGCGAGTGCGTGTAAATCAATCGAGTGCACAGGTACGCGCCGGCAACGTGTGCAGCGTGTTCTTTTCGCGTTACGATTTTATTGTGTTTCGGATTTTAACTGGGTAATGATTTTAAATATTGTACGTCGGAACGGGTGAATTTATTACACTTCAAAGTCGGAGTCGTTAAAAAAATATTTACTTGTGTTTAAAATATTATTATTATTATTACTATTATTGTTATTAGTGTTGTTACGCAATGCGCAATAAAAAATGTATTTACTAAAAAAAAAAAAAAAAATGTAACTACCATGTAGCAACCTATAACATGTCGCGAGGTTTTATGGTAATATTTAGATCCCTGGGGGAACGCGAGGGTGTTCGAAATCGTACCGTAGATTTAAAATATGATTAAACTATGGCCTCTTTGGGATAGAAAGAAAAAGAAAAACTAACCCCATCTGGGTCAAAAGTTTTGGTACGCCGACGTATGATGAACGCTTGTCAGTCGAGTCTGTAAACAACAACTCGAATCCGGTATAAAGTTTATTTAATAATGTATTTTCTATTTTTAATTGAACTTATAATAAATTATTTACTATGATATTTATTCTAAAATCAGACATACATACTCGTCTCTCGTAATGTTATTTCCAATGCAATATAAAATGTAAAATATTTAAACGAAATACTGTACACGTTCATAATATTAAATTATATAATTGAAATTCTTTCCCTAATTCCGTAATTCAAACACTAATATAATACAACGAATATTGTGAGACAATTACATTACAAGCTTGTTTTAAATTTAAATTATTATTTTATCTCAATACTACCACGGTAATAACAACTAACAATCGTAAACGTAAGTAATTCAAATGCAATATTAAGAAGAAGATTAATATTTCTCAATGCTGTTCCGGAATATTCGTAGGTACAACCCAAGTTCTGCAACTATTATTGTTCTACGGAAAACATGAAGAATAATTATATTTCTAAAAATCAAATTAAAAGTACATAAAACATAATATCCTTGAGAAATAAAGGATATTAAAATGTATTTATTTAATTTAATATTATCAGGTAAACTGTAAACACGTACAATATAATTTATATGTGCTTAAAATAAACACATGTTTTTTTTTAATAACACGTAAATAATTTAAAATGTTGTAGGATAATGGTTCATAAAAAGAAGGTTACATATTACATAGTTTATAGTTTTGTTTTCTTAAGCGCAACAGCGATATTATATCAGCATTCCTTTTCCATAGTTAGTGTTTGAGAGTATATCGTTCTACTAACTCATAAAAATATTAGGGTATTATACAAAGAGTATGCGGTATTGCGTGTTCAGCTATAATTGTTTTATTATTATTATTTTAATTTTAAAAGATATTAAAAATGTATTTATAAATATCTGAGTTTTATATTAAATTGCAATCATATTGCGAAAAATACGTTGAAAACTCTAAACAAGCAAACATTAACATAACTTTAGAACACTTTTTCGATTTGAAACAACACCTCAGTGTGTACGAACTGTGGACTAAAATCTATGATCCTCTAATGATCGACGCTCAGCTCAGCCATCTCCCTCGCCATATTCGATATTAATAATTTTTAGATCCACAATTGGGCTACTCATGAGAAGATTTCATTACATTTTCGTACCGGTTTGTATTTAATAGTTATGCGATCTAGTCGCCACACGATCGTCGGGCTATTTTCTGATGTAACAACCCTTACGTACGTACGGAAATTAATAAAACACATTTTTATTTCGAAGTGTCTATATCGTTGCCTTTAACGGTAGTACAGATAATTGAATAAAAAATGTAATAATTTCCATCCTATTAATTAATTTCCATTGTTCTATATTACACCGGAATCTACTTTGCGTTTAAAAGTATTGAAAAAAAAAATTGTTGTTTGGCGCGGAACACATATATTCACAGAACATGAAATTTAGATAGGTACCAATGCGTGGACAGAATCACTCGAGTTTCGTTCCGAAAATAATGTGCACATAAATTGTATAACGCCAGCCGCAGCATATCAGTCAGATAGCCGTTTTATCGCTTTCAGATGCTTCTAACCTATGGGTTTTAACTGATAGACAATTAAATTATCTTACGAAATAAACTTTTTTTCGACGTCTTCTTCGCTAATACGGCGAGAGAAAAGTTGAAGTTAACATCATTGAACGACTAACGTGTGAGAGTGTTTAAAAAAAAAAAAAATAATAATAATAGATTTATATACGTATACCCTGATCTGGCTGTAAACAGGATAGTGGTTTATATAAAAACCTAAAACATCGCTTCGCGATGGACGTAGGCTATAGCAGATTGTGAGGTGGCAGGTAGCGGAAAAGGCCTGATTATTTATAATTTCCAATGGTGCAATGCGCAATGGTATAGATTTTCTTTTGTTAGTACTCTTTTCTTCAAAAACTCCCAAATTTTAGGATAGATTTACGCCTACAGGTAAATCGTTAATCGGTAAAAAAAAAAAAACATAATATTGTTTCCGATAAAATATATGATATACAGTGGATTTCACTCTCAATGTGGACTCACTAGGTCCAATTAAACTTTACTGCATAAAGCGGTTTTCCGAAAAAAAAACCCCAAATCAATAAAAAAAAAACCACATGAGTTTTCAATTTCAAAATAAATGCATTTTATACGTATCACCGTGATTTATAAAAACAGTTGTTAAACAAAATGCATAAAACAATTCATACAAGATAATTGTTCATGAACATCGACTGCACACGTCCAGATTCGATGTAGTGTCTATTCTTCCGGCTAAACTTAACCAACCATGTATCAGTGGCGATAAACTATGCTCGTCGTCCATTTTCCGCGTTCAACCACTGACTTCCGTTGTTAACATTAGCCCGGAAACGTGAACATCGCGATTCGTCATCTACGAAAACCGCAGTTCATCAAGGGTCTCGTCTACTCCGGGATCTTTCGGTTAGTTTAACTAACCTTTTACGTTTTCGACCGCACATTCGTATTAATTTAATACTGTGGGCATTGGCGCACGCACGGGGATACCAGTAAGCACCCTCGAGTTCTAAATTAGCACTCTTAGTGTTTTTTTTTTTTTTTATAAATTAAAATATTGTTTGAAGACGATTGTTTTACGTTTATGAGAATGCGTTTATTTCAATTTTTGTTGGCAAATCACTAATGTACATGTGTAGGTCAATGCATACGTTACACATGCATCTATGCAGTTGGTGAGTATCGTGTATTTGTGTTTGTCGCATTACCTGTTCATAACGTACGTGACATCGCGATGACTGTCAAGTTTATTTTTAGAACTTATTGCTGGATTACCATTAGGATTTTCTTTTTGCTTACCATCCACCGGTTCGATTGCTTATCGATAAAAAAATAACGAAGTTGATCAATACCATTTAGTTATAATTAGAGTTAAAATGATGATGATCTAAAAAATACACAAAAATGTCATAAAAAATATGCAAAAATGCCATAAAAAAGTGCGAAAATTCCCTATAAACTTAAAAATTATATAAGAAACTAATTTAGTAAGTGAAAAAAATGTGTTTATAAATAATAATTTTTATTAGAGATGTATGATTTATGGGTGTGATAATGGGTACAGTAGTAAATTAAATTATGAATTATAAATTATAATATTAATAAATAATAGTATACATTTTAAGCATTATATAAAATTACTAATTATTAAATTTGTTTCCAAACTTGGGTTTAATACTTGTTCTAAAATTTAAAATTTGAGAAATATGTCCCACATTGTACAAAAAATATAAAAAATGACCTAAAAGATAAAAAAAATGACTTAAATATGTTGAAAAATAACGTTAAAATACAAAAAAATACATTTATAGCTAATAATGCCTAAAAATGCAAAATAAAATTAGAATATTCTGCATCAAGGGAGCATGAAACAAATATTTAGCTAGGATAGCATTGTATAGAATAAAAGGGGAAAATATTCAAAAGTCATCAACATCCTATCTCTAGTTATAACACAGAAAATTGTTAAACCCATAACTATATGGGTAAACATTTTGTGCCGGGTAGATGTTGAGGGGTGTGGGTGGCTTTGCTCCTCTACGGGTCTTTTTGGGACGATTGATTTAACGCCCTCGGGTTGCATACCGAACGCCTATGAAGGTTCACGTAAGACGTTTTGCGAACGTTGATGTCGTAACTCGTTTATCTGCGATTCCACGTTGTAAACAAACCTTGTTCGCGCACATTAGAAGCCTGTTGTACCCGAATCTTACTGACCGGTAACCACATTTTGAACAGCACCTATGATCCGTGCGGGGCCGGTTTACGATCATAATATAATGAGGGGGGACGGACATTAATTTCGTTTTTTTATTCATAGTCAGCGGTTTATTATGAACATCGATTGAAACAAGTACAGTACATCCGTTCGTTTGCGGTACAGTCGTGATTCATCGATGAAACAGTAGGTACCTACTTCGTATTCGTCAGCCGACGATTGTAAGACACCCACATCGCGACCCCTTTAAACTGACGTCCCGGTGAGCCACGGGTCTTATTGATCACTATCGATCAACGGTATATTTGACTAGGGCCACGGCACTTTCGCGCCACCCCTTCGCGTCAGCCGCGCGCGACAAACGTACGTGCACAACACTGCGTCAGGTTTGTACCTACAGTTTAAAAGCTTTTTCGGGCCCAGTCATGAGGCACGCGCGCCAATCTGCATATTATATTGTATACGTACACGCGTATTACAATATTACATAATGCACACACACACGCGTATATGTATGTACACGTAACTATATATTTATATACGTGCGTGCGACCATAATTATTGTTGACGGGTACGTGTACCGTCCGTAGTGCATCGCGAGTAAATTGTAACGTCGGCCATGCCGTCCCCGACCCCGTGCATACATTATCCGCTGTACACACATGTGCGTAATCCGAAAATCACCCTTTTAGACGTGGCGATAATTGATTCGTACAATATTTGAAACGAAATTGTTTGTTTGGCGGTTGCACACAAACGCGCACCAGTATATGAGTGTGATTGCGTTTTCGCGTATGGTAACGCGGTGCAGCGGTGCGCTACCCAAAGGTCGCGAAACCTGAGGGGTCCTCCAAGTTTTATTAGAGGGGGTCACCAATAATTTATGTGTTTACATTATAATTGATATGCTTATTTATAACGAAAAAGTTCTATACTATGAATATTATTTTGTATAACTTTATACTTTAGATTTTATAAACCTCTGATTTTGTATTTTTTTTTTTTTTTATGTTTTGGATTAATTAGACTGCAAAAATATTAAAATTACCTAAAATTAATGATTTAATTTTTAAGGATAAAATGTTTGTACACTTAAAGTAAATATTTATTATGCACTTCCATAGTGTTGATAGGAAGATAAGATCGCCTCATCGAAATAAATTAATTTGAGTGTCGTGGATCAAAAAAGGTTGCGCACCGCTGATGTAGTGCACCGAGGGACTAGGGCAATCAGAAGGACCAGACGGTGCGGACCTCGGAAACATTGCACCAGGCCCTCGGCCGTAAAGAGCAAAAAACCGCAGATACGAAAGCGCGTATTATATTTAATTCGGTGCGCAGTACCTGCAGTGGACATTGGTGTAGTGCAGTATTAACTGATAATGGATTTGTGGCATCCGTGGGTGTGAAATTATCAAACGCACAGCTAGGAATCAGTTGTTCAGAACAAGTTTTATTTGAACGTTTCACTGTTATTGCTGATTAACAATTTTTCCACCCTCCGAGATGGATTTGAAAACATACGATTAAAGTAATAGGTGAAAAAATTATCTCTTCAGATCACAATTGTGAAAATCGTAGAAAACACCTGTAACTGCCGGTATGCACATTTCTAACGAATCAAAACAAATCAAAAAAAAAAAAAATAAATAATATCCTACAATATCTCTCGTTAATAATTATAATAAAAATAAAAAAACCAACGCATAGAACTTGTTCGTCCGTAGCTATGAGAATGATGCGCATGAAGAAAACATCGACAAACGCAGAACTTACGACCGCAATGGAATTAGTGCATGGGAAATTGATATGATTATTATTTTTATTATTATTGTTATTAAGTAGGTCGCGATGATGCAAATGACCGGAGCATCGTGTTGTTATGTAACAAGCAGTTGATACCTGATGGATGAATGCTCGGACGTGAGAATTTTCGGACCACGCTCGACTGTTAATGAAATTACTAGATATGTGGTCGGAGAAAAAAATTAACGTATTATAGATGGCGGTAGTCGACGGAAGAGGCAAAGTTGATTTTTTTGGGCTGTGAACAACGGCTACATTTGGTACCTTATTTACGTTTCCATAAATGTTTATTGAATACGTTCGTGTTTCTTTACGCCACATACTGTTTAACAAATTAATTATAATAATTATACATAAAAGTACTTATACGCAGTGCTGTACATTATATGGATAAAATGTAATTATCTTTTCATCTCATCCAGATAAATAAATAGGCCTACGACAGTAATCGTCTAGAACAGGGATCGGCAACCCGCGGCCCACGGGCCGCACAAAGGTGGTTAATTTTTGTTCAATACAATTTTTCATACAATTTTCAATACTATTCAATTCTTTTTTCTTTAGAAATAAAATCTAATCTAATCGTTAATAGTTGATGTTTATTCTATATAGTTATATAGTCAGTTTAATCTATAAAATTGTTATTATTATTTAATTGGAGTCAAAGATAATGATGGCTACACTACTCAGTCATAGGATAAATTAAATATCATAGACATATTAAGATATGTCTATGTTAAATATACTTATATGTATTTAAAAATTAAAATTTGAAATATATTTAATCTATGTTCATAGTTACTTTGCGTTTGTAATAATTAGTATTACACCGTAGTTACGCACGTACGTGTGACTGTTTGCGTTTGTAATAGTTTCATTTTACAAGTAAATCCAAACATTATGGTGACTAAAAAAAGAAAAATTTGTAATGAACATCGTTTTTTTAATAATTCTTGAGTTAATTTATACTTTTTCGCCGAAAACAAAGGTAAGCCATTATGTTTAATTTGTCAAATAATTAAATTTTTTCTTTTAAAAGCAATTTTTTCCAGTAACATTCGTATTTTTTACACTCATATTTCTATGTAAAATAATCAAATATAATAGCAATACAATTATTAGTATATATCATATGTAAAATTCTTTTTTAATGTGGCGCATAGACAAGTGGCGCTTAATAAACATTTTTAAAAAAAATATGGCCCGCGTGGTTTAAAAGGTTGTCGACCCCTGGTCTAGATAATTATTCAGTCGATGATTTTGAAATGATTTCAAACTATTCAATTATTTCAATTATTGTTGACATAGGCGTGTCTAAATTTTTTTCGTAGGTATGGCCAGTAAAATTTTTCATTAGGAAAATTTAAATTTTCATTTAGAATACGAAAACAAAGATTAATTTATACACAATACACTACCTCGATAACGTGCATGTTTAGTAATTTTAGCTACTATAGTAGCTATAGCTAGTAAATAATATACTAATTTCCTTCAAAAAAAATATCTATAATATAACATACAATTACATAGGTAGGTACTAATAGCTATGGATATTAGATAATAAATATTATTGATTAGTTTTTGTCACAAACATATTTTATAAATAATATATTATATGAAAATATTTATTATTTAGTTCTGTTTTATTTAATCATTCTTTTTACTTTTTAGTTATTATTTTTAATGATTTAACTATACATTTAAAACGAAACTGGATTTTGCAGGTTTAGCCATTGCCAGAGTGGCCATAGCCGTAAACACGCCTATGATTGTTGACACTATTTAAACACATCCCAAACACTCACCGCAATTTGTAAACACTTTGGCTGGAGCAGTCGGACAGCTTATAATCAATAATAATGATATTTAGGTTACAATTAATAATATTATAACTATGAACGTTGACACGATAAAATCAGTCGTCAACGGTCAGCATGAACAATGACAATTCGGCGCTGTGGGAAATGCGTTTTTAGCTATAGCAAATTGTTTATCTGTCAACATCACACGTATTATGGCCGGTTGACCAGTTGCTCAACTGTGTACAAACGTAGAACTCAATTTTACATAGTGAAAACTGACTGTAAATTGCGATACAAACGTTTTACGATACATGTATTCTAGCAAATGTAATATATGTAACTGACCTTAACCCTTGACAGGCCTAAGTTCATCTTGGTTAAAGATACGTTTTCCAAGGCGTGACATGTCAATGTCCGTTTATACGTAAACAGTATCAACTGCTTTGCAAGTCGCGACCGACGACACTACTGCAGTGTTGTCAGACAAAAAATTAAAAAATCCCTACATATATTTCTAAAAATACTCAGTTTTCCTTGTTTTCTCAATGAATACCCGGATTTCCTTAAACAATGTTTTCCAATACACGTAAACTTAATAAATACAATTTGTATAAATTATACACTTTACAGTATTACAGTAAACTTTTCTTCAGTAGAGAATGTACGGGCGTAATGCGCACAGCCTGCAGCTACACTGTCAGTATAATCAAATTATATTCATACAAGCTTTTAACACGCAATTGTATAGGAGATCGGATATACTTGTGGCGGGCCACCACCACAACTTTTCCTCCGGAAAACGTGCTCGGAGGGTTGTCAGTCTTAGCCCGAGGCGTCGGTCCGGCGATGACACGGTCTTCTCGCTTCGACCTCCGTACCGCAATATCATCAATTTTGTTATCAAACGTCAAACAACTCAGACTAGTCGAACTCCCAGTCTTATTTTTTTCAAATCATCAATCAAAATAGAATTATTTATAATAAACATTATTTAAATATTTTGTATAATGTCGTCAAGTGATGAATCTCCTGAAACACGTTATAAGAGAAATTGACCAAAGAAAAAAATGTTTGCACAAAAGTACCGTAAAAGTTGGGAGCAAAATGCAGCATTTTCGGCATAGCTAACACGTGGCAAAAAAGGTGATATGTATTTTAAGCGTATGGTGTGTAGCGATGAATACCTTGGTGGTATTTCTGCTGTTAAAAAACATGCAGCGTCAGAAAAATGGTTTGATCGGTATAATTTTTATTACAGAATATTATAATGTTAGAAACCAACTGGTAACCGCAATGTTATTGTTGAACATATCGTATACATTTTCGCACTACTGTAGTATAACTACATTATCCCGGGGGAGACTTTTGTAAAAAAAAAACTATTTTCAATAAGAAAAACTCTAATTGATAATTCCTTACAAAATCGAAGGACGGAATTATTAATAAAATGTAATTATATAACCAAACGGAGTACCTGTTATGCTTGAAACACATTTACACAAACACATACACTTGTACATATATTTTGGCACATTAAAATTAAAAACTAAAAACTGGGATTACGTGTAAAATGCGTAAACCTTGGGTTGATGTACTGAACTAATTTATTCTGGACCTTTACACGAGCGTACCGAATACTCTTTATATAGGATTCATTGTTTCGTCTTCAGTAGTCTATATTCAATATTTAATTTTATAATTTAATAAAATAAAACATACTGTATTCAGAGTAATTATGGGCAACTTACTGAGATTAATGATTGAACAAGCAATTATATATACGAATAATGGAACGCGATTTTTTAAATCAATGTTAAATTTATCAGCACTTGATCTATAATAGTTTTATATTTTATTTTATCAAATTATCTTTACAAAATAACATCAATAATACAAACGACAAAAATAACAAAAATTTCAAGGACAAAGGTGTACAATTCGTCTATTCAAACATGGAAGTAGTTTTTGTTCTTAAAAAATACGTAAAATATAAATAATAATAATTTACGTGAAAATGGCTCGGTAAACCGTAGTCTCTCATAATACATACGTATGGATATACACCACCTGGAGTTGTTAGCTCATATCCGAGTGTTTAGCTATGAAGCCATGTTCATGTAATATAGTACGTTACACTCTTATGTATTCTAACAATACCTTCCAAGTAATTGAAAAAAACATTCAGTTTCCCCAAGTAGGTATAACATCCTATGGCCAGATCTGCTACGGATTAGATAAAAAATTAAAAACCAATATACCTATGCATATTTTGAATAAGTGAAATAAATCTTTTATAACTTGTATAATATATAATAATAATAATATAATATAATAATATTCTCCGTATATTCAAACGGAATCGATTGATCAGAAATTTGTCATCAATAAGACCAAACCGGCTGTGTCTAACAATACGAGTATATTTATAAATATAAACTGTTTTCCATTTATATCGTGTTTTCCCAACTTATAGCTTTTCAACTACAACGAAACGCGCGATGACACAGCTGCAGAACAACTGACACCGTGTAGTTTGGTGGGACAGTGAGTGGATAGAGGAATAGCAAAATTGATCAAGTTGAAAGATATGACCGCTAAGTCGAAAAAATATCCGCATTTCAAACCTGAATTAGCGAAAAAGCTAGATGCGTCAAATGAATGGATGACCGAAGAAAAATAATCGACTATTTTTAGTGTTAATATTATTCATTAAGATAAATATAAATATTTAAAAAGTATTGTTTAAATAAACTGGAGCTGGAACCAGAGCTTGGGCTAATGGGTAGTTCTAACCATTATAGGTAGTTCTAAATTAAAATGGGCAATTGTAAAAACCAATTTGATCAGTACCAAAAATCGTAAATTTTCTGTATTATTGATTAATTTAATTATGTATTTTATTTAATATTTCTTGTTAAATAAAAAAAATATATTTTAATCTGTTATTATTATTAACAAATTGTAATAAATAAAGTAATATATAAAGTGTTTACATGTGTAGTCAATATATAGTTTAGTAAACAGTGGTTGTTAAGGTTGTTAAGCGAATTTAGCGAGCGACAAATTTATTTAATCTGCATGTACAAAAATATTAAAATGTTGGGCAGTTTTAAAATGTTCTTAGCGCAAGCTCAGGCTGGAGCTAATGAAATTTATAGTTCTAAATGGGTTGCGTTCAGAGAAATGCAATTCTTAAATGATTAAAATAATTTCTTTAATTTCATCTAACGATTACTATGACCACGAAACTAGCACATACCATTAGAAAATCGTCTTCGCTTGATGGCACTATTATTAAAAATTATAAAACACAAACAATGTTCAAAACCTATATGTACTATACTTATTCACGCAACAGTTAAATTTGTATTAAAAAGTATTTTGAATCTCTGATTCCGAGCGAAGTTAAGTGAGTGCTAACGAATGCTGAGGAACGAATAGTCTGCACATGTGGGACTGGATCTTTACCGAATTTGCGTTCGTTCGCGTTCGCAGCTGTAATGTAAACGCACCTTTAGAGAGCCGGTCACCGTATTGTGACGGACACAATAATGGTAATAATGATTATTCGGTTTGCGCCGGAACTTGTCTCGCGCGTACACGTACAACGTTGACGAACGCTAGATGCAGAGGCGTGCTCAGGAATTTTGAATGGGGAAATCAACTTTTTTTTTAATATTATAATCGTATTATTTCAGTATCTAAATTGTCTGTAATGTTTGGTTATTAAAGTGAAAATTATTTTAAAAAGTGGTCACTTTTTAATAAGGAAAGGGTGTGATATTCATGTTTTGAGTGTTTTTCAAACACCTATTTATTATTGTAATTAATTTTAATGGATATATTAGAAAGTAATCATAACATGATATGTTAAAAAGTTGAGAAGTTTTTATATATTTACTTCTAAAGCTTTTTTCCAATTTTGAAAAGCAAGTGTCACAAGACTTCCTAAAGTTTGAGATACGTTACCACCAAATTTAGTTAAGAACGTAGTTTATTTAGTAAATTAGTAACGAACTTTTTTACCGCTACGTCGAGTAGTCGCTACAAGTGTCAGTGCTATTGCAGCCGATAACCTTAAACGGAATCATGACTTGGAAACGGAAAATAGTCAAATGATTGATAATCCGGTAAGGTAATAATTTTGAAATTTTTGACTAACACCTGGTAGGTATATGCCAATGTGAAGCCTTTATTCTTTGCACGTAATTGAATTACATTATTCTTTAGCATGGAACATTATAAGTGCATAAAGTATGTGGCTGTCTAACATTTAGTTAAATATAATAGTTTAATGGTTATCAACATTTATTATTATGAATTAAAATTAACATAACTATAAACATTGATTATAAATACTTAATGCTTTGGTATTATTTTAATTTAATTTTTGTATTGTCTTGTTTTATCTAAGTTGGAAAATGTTGTACACCTTACACAAAAAAATTATATTAGCTTGTTTTCTAATCATTGCTTATCTGAATATGAAAAAAAACATATTAAGTATTCTGCTAAATACTATTTTCTAGCATGCACAGCATCAACAATTATATTTTTAGGTTTTAAAAATGTATGGTCATCTCCAGCAAATTACTTGTTTCCATTGTTTAATAATAATGCCCAGAGAAATATCAAATCAGATATTATATATTATATTATAATATCGATACCATCATCGTTGGCTGTATAAATTTAATTGGTTATCTTATTCCGAAAAACTGTAATGACTACTTTTTGGACCAGTATCCGCTTCCCGGTTCTCGTGTTTCAATATTGAGAAGTAATTATCAAACACCGGTAGTCGTGTAATTTGATAAGGGTGTAAATCTATAACGGTAATCGTTTATTTGTAGAACCGGTTAATTAACCAATAACGTAAATCTCAAAACCAAGTAACGTTAACATTTTTTTCTTTTTAATCTTTTTCTAAATAGTCGAAAATAATACTAAAATAGTTTATTAAATTATTTTAGAATCAAGAAGTTAATATAAGGATGTAAAACGCCAAAATAAAAATAAGGCCATAAAGCATTTGCACATCGTCTGTTTACCTGTGTCGAAATATCGTCCGACATATGTGCATTAACATACCGAACAATAGAAGGGTGTAATATACAAACTCACGTTTTTGTTAAATAAGCGTTTAAAAATTATATAATTAATACAAATTATTCTGTAGTTAAAAATTTAAGATTTAAATAATTTATTATAAATTTGATTATTTAATTAAAAATGAATTTTAAAAAAATGTGTTCTTTCAATTAAGAAAATTATAGTTATAGTTAAATACAAAATATATGAGATAGAATACATAAAATATAGTTTGAGTAAAAATTAATTGATAGTAAATATAAATAAATACATAAATACAATAAGCACTAAAATATTAATACAAACCAATACTTGGTATTTTGTTATGTTCAATTATTTTTTCAAAATAATACCTTTTTATGTCACCGATGGTATACTTAAGTCTATACACACATTTTTCAGTTCTATTGTTAAATAATATTGATGTGCAAATGATGTATGATCTTTTAACCGGTAAATGTGCAAACGATGTATAACCCAAAAATTGAACGATGCGCATATGCCTTACGAAAAAGGTCAAAATTAATAATAGTAATAAAGCAAACGAAAACCGGCGAAAAATAACAATCTCTGTACGAAGATTCTCAGTATACAGATTGTTCCAATAGCTGATACATATGAAATGTAATATTATACATTTATAACTCATGTACGATATACTACCAGATATAAGTTATTAAATATACCAAAGCTAAAATAATTACTGTTCAAAAAAATAAATAAATTATAAGCTATTGAATCAAGCCAATCGATTGGTTAGTAAATTTTAATTTCAATTTTATATGTTACTAGAAAAAATAAAACAAATATCTCTAGATTTAAAACCATTTTAACGTTATTATGTAAAAGTAGTAAATAGTTATAAGAAGGCATTTAGCTGTACTCATATAATTAAATATTATTAAGCTATTTAGGGTTGAACTGTTATAGGTAACAGTAGAACGTACATTGTCTGGGCTCAAGATTATATGTATTAACTTAAGATCATCATTATCATCTGATTTGATCAATGAAATCATGATTATAAGAGCAAATAAAATGGGTATGAAAATTCAATATGTTTTTTTAAGTTTAATATTTATTATTTTTATAAGTATACATTATACAGTGATATACTATGGAACACACAGATTAAATTATGTTAAGTTTTTCAACTATTAAGTTTGAATTTTGATTAGGATAGAACGTTTTGTATTTAAATTGTTTTCATGTTTATCAAATTATTATCATTTGTTTTATTTCATAAATTTTTTATGTATCTTAAAGATATAAGTATACTACTTATATAGTTATGTTGTATTTTCTTTTGTTTAATGCCTTTTCTTACCTATAGTCACACCAAAACAACATGCATAAATGGTTTGTTAAGAGTACTTAAGATTTAATTTTGATAAAAGAAAATCAACTGTTAAAAAAAAACCCGATTTACCGGTAGAGTGGTTACCGGTAAATCTGATGATTTAAAACCGCTTCTAAACAAATAACCGATAATACCGTTTGTTATAGTTATTTTGGTGACCAGGAATTATTTACCGCTATTTTTAAAATCCACGAAGACCGATAACTGGTTCCGAAATAAATCTCTGGGTTCTCTTTACCCGGTAACCCCTTTTTCCGGAAACGGTTTCGAGCCCAGATATTATATTATAAACTGATATCATGAGAGTTACGTTTTATGATACATGATTGTAGGTACTAGTTAGTAGGTAGTTACCACGGTCTTAGAATAACAATGGTTACTATAATTTTCATGTTATGTTCTTAAGCAGTCTGTAAATAAAAAAACAAATATTTAATGGCCACTAATGTTTTGATGTATTTAGTTACATTATAAACATAGTCAAATTAAAAGTACATTGATCTATACCTGGATTACAAAAGACATGTATCATAAAAATAATTTTTTTCAACATTATATGTATATAGGGAAATTATAATTATAATTATACTAATCGCCTATGTATAAAATAACATAATATTCAACACAAATATACTGCATTTACAGAATTTTCACTTAAATTTAACAACTTAATTACTAATCTAAGTCTTTTATAGTAATATGATCCTGTTTATTTATTTGACCTCCATTATTTAATGACATTTACAATTATAATTATATAAATACATTTATCAATTTTTCCTGGAAGAACTGCTTAGGGCAAAGTTATAAAAATGGTATTAGTACAAGTATTATATACCTAACAATATATGTATTTGATTTTGCAACAAAAAAATAGGAATTTATAAATAACAGATCAAACAACTCCTGAATGATTATAATAATGTATTAACGCTAACATATAATATATATATATTTCTATGGATGATATAAATGTTTCAACAGATAACTGATGTACATAAGAATAAACATAATTACAATTAATATAGAAGTGGTGTTGATATTTTTTAAATGATTACATATTACTAGCCACCTTTTTTGTTGAATGGTAGTATATCATCTGCTAGATGAGTTTTTATTTGACAAGACATTTTTTAAATCATCTGGTAATGAACAAATAATATCATCCATTTTCAATTTTAATTGATCTTTGATTTTTTTATTTAATGGATATCCTTTGTTTTCACATTCGTCCAATTTCTGACGAATTTTTAGTATCATATCAACAATTTCTACTTCTTGTTTTCCTTCAAGCCAATTGTTAATATCCTTAAAAAAAATAATAATAATAATAGTAATTACCACAAGTGTTCAGATCATAATATTTTTACCACACTAGAGAGAGCTTCGATTTGCAACACTTGTAGTTTCATCATCATTCCTTTGTAACGAACATTGTACCAACCATTGAAATTTGGAGATCTAAAAAATTGCTTATAAAGCCCTTTCCAGTCTCCTTTTATACCACACGTTAATTGAGGTCCAGCATATTCTAAACTGGCTAAAAAATTATCTGGATTAAAAGGCCATGGTTTAGGAGCCGCCTAGAAAAAATAATTAAATATGAATATCCTGTGTATGCTTATACAATCCACTATGATGTAATAATGTATATTTTATGGGAAAAATTGTACCTTAAAAGGAGAAATATTTCTTTGTAAGGGCATTAGCGATGACATATACCGCTCAAGTGGTATCATGAAACTCTGTGTGAGTTCTAAAAAGTGGCGTCGTAATAATGCCGATTGCACCTCTTCTGGACGTTTATTTTGCATCCCCCTAAGTAGCTTCTTTACAATAGATTTGTCTTTATACAAGTATGGTTTATACTCAGTATACACTCCAGGTTTAGCATCTAAAATTTTTAGATTTGATCCTTTTCTTAGTTTACTTTTATTCGGAGCGTCTGTTAAAATAATAAATACAGCCAATTCAGTTAATTTATTTAAATAAAAATTAAAATATGAATGAAATTTTAAAATAAAATACCCCGAAAAAAAATTATAACTAATAGTAAAAGAAATTGCTAATATAAATAAGTATAAACAATATGCATTTTACTTTTCAAAAAAAAAAAAAAAATAAATAAATATATATTTACCTTTTTTAAGAGTATCAGTAACTCTAACAATATGAGGCCAATGTTGTAATGTTTTTGAAAAATAAGGATTTGTTACACCAAGTATTATAGGTGGCGGATTAAGAGTCTTACTCATATACTCCTTGAACTCATTATCATGTATTGTAAAATATGGTCGATAATCTCCATAATATGCCAATGGCACTATTAAACTAATTTAATAAAAATATATGGTAAAAAAAAAAATATCGGATAAATATAAATAAAAAAAAATTTAATTTTACCTCACTAATGCTTGAACCACCTGTGAACAATAGGTAGGCGAAGAAGCCATTACAACAATAGGTTCAGTTGTTAAAACTAATTCCCAAAGAAGATGTATTTGTGATACGATTGATGAAAAACAACCGAATGTATTTAGTTCATATAATGATGATACAACTACTGGCAACTGATAATCAGGTACCATTGAGTTTGATGAACTGCATATTTTGTTATTATCACATATCAATTGAGCCTGTAGAACATAGTGATGGTATTGAAACTACATCATATATTAGTAACTAAATTAACTAGATTTTATACTTGAAGAACAATTCCCAATAATGGCAAACTAACTGTTTCTCCTGGATATAAATCTGGCCACTGTTGAATATCATGCCACGCAACTTCAATTCCAGTAATTCCATGTTTGAAATATTCAGGCGCTATTGTTCCACAAACTTCAGAAAACAAGCTTATGAATGGCAAATGAGATAGTATAATAACACTCTGAACAGCATAAAAATAATAGTATTAGTTTAATGTAATTAAATATTAAAATATTTAATTTTAAGTTATTTTATTCTAAATTTATAGGAAAAATAATATACAGTCGTACAAAATATATACTTTACAAATGCTAAAAATGTAAAATATTAGGAACAAGAATGGTTAAAATAATATCAAGACACATAAATATATAATTAGAAAGTAAAACACAAAATTCCATGACAAAACACAATCATTGGTGGTTTTGATTTCATTAGATCATAGATTAACAGCAAATAATTCTAAAAACTAATAACATCACAAGCAGAAGTGTTTTAAAACATACCTCTCCAGATATGGGTGACAATGTAATTACTTTTAAAAATCTAAAAATATTTTTTAATTTTTTATAAAGATTCACCCATACCTTAAACTATGTTTTTAATAGAAATATGTTAAGTATGTTTTTGTTAAATTTATACTTTTATTAATTTTAATGTTTAAATTGTAAAATTTTTATTTGCTTAATAAAAACTTAAGATTGAAAATGTCAACAAAAACAAAAGCCATTTACAATTTTAGTCGATAGACACAAATGTATCTCTACTTTCAAAGTGAACAATAAATTAATCAATTAAAATAATTAATTTTTTTTTTTAAATAATAATTTTTTTTTTTTTGCTCATATTTTAAAACTACATGTGAAACTTTAACAAGCAATCTATATATTTTTTTTAATAATTATTACTTTTTTTAATAGATAAGATAACTTATGTTTGAAATAGTAAATATTTCTCAGTAATCTACAGAAATAAGAGACATACATTTAATCAATATTTAAATCATAATTACTAATTCAGTAGAAGAATTATTACAAAATATATAAACTATCTTTCTTTTCTTTCTAGCTTTTACAGTAAATTTAGAATCTTCGCTGCCTCAACCACATCTTTTTAAAGTATAATCATTTTAATAAAATATATTAACTAGAAATAGTTAATGAGATTATTCCATATTGTTGTAATTATTTTCTAGGCAATACGTAAATGGTAAATTAATAGATCTATATAATATCAAATTAGTTGAAAAATAAAATTAAAAGATGTTAAATAATACACAGTACCTAATTTGCTTAAAGTTATAACACTGCAGTATTATTATTGTATTTATCATGTAAGAATGGTTATAAAACTATAGTTTTGACATAAAAGATAGTAATTTTAGTAAACGTACCAACAAAATATCAATTCTTATCAGTATAAAAATACAATTTGTACCTATTACGTATGTAAAGAAAATTTGATATTAATAAATTAACTTCTTTATTCCTAATAAAAGTAGTATGATTGTATCAAAAACTGAAAGTTTTTCTAATACATTTGACAACTCAAAGTAAAATGATAAATTTGGTTCAATTTTTATATAAAATTAATTTAAATTTCAAAATATAATTTTATGGTAGAATAATACACACTTCAAATGTATATAAATTATTAAATAATATTTTTAAAAACCAATGTTATGTTTGATCATAAGCTTATAATTTTATTTTTAATGAAAAATATATAGGTATTTTATTATCATTCAGAACAAGCATATTTATTAAGAAATGCTTTATTTTGTTTATGTTTGTAATGAAATACAAAAATCATTATTTTGTTCAATGCATGTATTATGCTGTTAATATTATCACATTATATTTTTAACGATGGTCGTTAGTTACAATTATAAATAATTATTAGTATTTTCAATCAAGTATTGTTTTACAATTATTGATAAAATTAATTGTTGATGGAGAACAAACATAATGTTATATATTTCAGAGGAAAAGATGTTTTAAAACAGAAGGAAACTTTAAGTAAACTTTAGCATAGATGTTCTAAACCGGTAAACAAATTTAGATTACCAGTGAATAATGCCACCACAACAACAAATATTTAACGGCAGCGTTAAAACTATAAAATGTATTTTGCTAATAGGTGTTAGTGAACAATAATGGGAAACTGTTAAACGTACTTTTTGAAAGTAACCCCGCGGAAGAGACAGATCTTTGATTTGGCGAAAGTAAACGAACCCGTACAAACAACGGTGGTCGGCCTGTAGGAATACCGGGCACTTGGCATTGTAGTTGACATGGCGCTGGCTGAGAATCGACGGTTGCGCGCACTTGATCTTGACGTGGAACTGCGTGTCGCCCATGCAACCGGAATTGGAGTCGGGGAACGCGAGGTAGCACAGGTTGGTCTTGTCCTCTTCGGACAGCTTGACGTTGTCCGGGTACACGAGCTGTAACAGTTACGGCACGATGATATGTAACCACCGTAACACGACCACGACACTCACTTCCATGGCCTGGCCGAATTCCAGGTCGAACGTGACCACGCACACGCAACGTATCCAATCGGACAGCGCTTCCCTGGGCTTGTCAACGGCGGCGGCTGCGGCGGCGCCCGGGTTTCCGTCGGCGCAATCGTCGTCGGCCATGTCGCGGCACTCATGCGCGGGTTTGTTCGCGATAAAACTTCGCCGACGGTCTTTACCGCACAGGCGTTCACTTCAGACGGCGACGACGGCCTCGGTCATTGTCCGGCGGTGGCGAAGTGTTCGTCATGGGACGGTGTCGGCGCTTCCGACGTGACGGGGTCACACGGGAAACGAGCGGCGGAACAACCGACGGCCGACGACGGCTAATTGGCGCGTTCGTTTGTCCTCGTCGTCGGTTGAGCGTGGACGAGCGAGTTTTCGGAACACGACCTTTTCTTATCGGTTGGCAGCGAACGGACGCACGAGCGTTCCGACGGGATTGTCGTCGTCGTTGTTGTCGTTGTTGTTGTTGTTGTTACCGTTATCAACGTCGTGTCGATGTCGGCACGCGCTGATCAAGGTTCATTGATAATAGATAAAAGGATTATCTATAAACCTAACCGTTCTTTGTTCCGTCCGCGCCGATAACGGATAACGCGATATTGATACAAGCGATAGCTCCCCGCGCCGGATCGACGGTCGCCGCGAACCGATCGGAAAACGTGCGAAAACGCGAACACGTTCGTCCGGACGACGACGACGACGGTGCGCGCGCGGAAAAATGCATGGACGGGGTCCGGCGGCAAACGTTTTTCGATCCGCCGTGAGATCGTGCCGTACCACGTCTCCGCCTCGAACGTCGATCAGGTTTTCGTGTTGGAACGTCCGCTCCACTCCCTCCCGTCCCGCCTGTGTGCACACCGGAACATTTAATTGCAACGTAACCAGTGCTCGACTTGGCAAAATTAAAGAAGGGCCGCTGCGTTTGCTTTAAAAAAAAAAAAAAAAATAGCGTCCCCAAGACTTGTTAAGCGTTATAACTGTAACGTAATAATAGTGGAGGGACGCTAAACGTTTCCGAAAACCGGTCGGGTTACTGCGTCTCCCCTCGAGTAAAGCACTGAACGTAACCGAGTCCGTGCTCTCGTAATCAGTGGCGGCTCGTGGGCGCTGTTGAAGGGGACGATAAGAAAAAGTGTCTGTTCCTGTACCCATTCATTTTTGTTATTATTTTATTATTATCGTTCAAATGGTAGCATACGATCACGGTTTGAAGAGCACGCGATTAAACGAGACGCTCACATAATCGACAATGATAAATTTCATATTATATATGATCTCGTATACCTCTCGTAATCGGAAACCGTAATCCGTGGGGGAAACTGTTCTCGGATTAGTTTTAGAAAAAAATTATCATTGGCATTTGATACGTTTGGACTTGATCGTATCCGCACGCACACGTTCGCGCAGCCCTACATGATATAATATGTCGTATATAATGTAGGTATTGTATATTATAGAATATTATATGAAAATCAGCCTGGGCGACGGCGGTTTTCGTCCAAAAGCGGCGGGCGGCGGCTATGCGATCAGCACTGATAGGTTGATACGCGTTCATAATTATGGCAATCGCTGCGATGGCACTCAACATCATTTATAAATTGATTATTTTGATTATTTAAAAATCACCATTTTAGTACTTTAAACACTGAATGATTGGATAAATTGTTAATAGGTATACTATTACAATCAGAATTGTCTTATATTCATAAATATTAGTAGGGGGTGCGATCCTCCCGCCGTCCAAGCCGCCACTGGTGACCACTGCGTGTCGGTTGTTCGCCGGTCCGTCCGTCGGTTTGCATTCACGGTTTGCACTCGTGTATATCGTCGTGTGCAATGTCTTCTACCGGTTTACAAATCGCTCGTTTATTTTAATTCGTTCGGTTAAAAAAAAAAAAAAAACCTCGATAAGAGACGGTGGCGAACGAATCTAATGCAGTTGTTACGGGCTTCCGCGTATCAATTATCGTAACAAATATCGCATAAACAACATAATCATCGGTATATTCAACTTGTTGGTCGTAGTCAGTCCCATGACCTAACATAATCTAACCTAACCTTTATTCTTCATGGTCATAACTTCAATGATGTCACAGCCAACGAAGGTTTACCCGGGCTACGTTGTAGTAATAAATGTTTTCGTCGTTATCAGATGTTGCGTTCATCACAATAATACTGTAATCCAATATCAGATTAAACTGATGACTAACTTAAGCAATGTTTGAATCCGTGCACTATCATTTTCTGCAATCAGAACTCGATTGAATTCGATCAAATGTTATTTTCATATTCAATTGCCCATTGATTAACAATTTAGTAGGAATTTATGCGATCAACCGATGTGGTAAGTACTTCTAATTAAGCCTACATACATTTCAAAAAATTAATACTATGCACCATTACCTAATTAGTTATAATGCCTAAAGAATTTCTAAATTAAATTTTTCTCTTTGTTAATTCAGTATCAAATAAATATTCTACTATCATTTTCTTATAGATTTTTTTTACTATTTGCCAAACCACCGATTACACGTACATGTATTAATAGGTTCAATTTATAGAATTAACAGCTTTTATACCCCGAAATGTTATCTATTATTACAAACCGACCATTGACACCCCGGCACATAAAAATAGGGCCTGATAAGTACTGGTAAATCATTTTAATTTTCAATCCTTAAATTCAATGTCAACAAGGATTGTTATCAACTATAGGTAATTATAATTTGTAATTTAAATGATATTTAGTATCATAAATAAAAATTTTTGTTTAAGTTCTAGGCTATGTAATTATAGATTGGTTAAGTTCAAAACTTTCATATTGACATTGTATATATATTATTATTAATTTGTTGGTCGGTTTAAAAAATAAAAAAAGTGTATTGTGTACCTACTAGTTTTGGCTATCGTTACGGTAAGCGATAAAGACACCCTAGACGTGACAATGCGGGTTTAAAATACGACACTCTTATTGGTCGATTTCAAATTGCTGCGCATTTATATATGAATTGTTATTGATTATCTATATTTTAATTATATTATTATTATGTTTAATTATGCGATAATTATCACTTAATCATCATGTTATTATCATTGTTATTATTGACCATCACTTAATAATTATATCGAGAAAAAATGTTTCTTAATTTTTTATTTTTTTAAATACTATTCGTACATCAAGTTATCAAACATGAATCTTAAAAATATCATAGATGAATTAAATATAAGTAATAGCTAATTGCGTTGCGAATTAGTAGATATTATTACGGATGATATCGAAGTGATACGTTGTAATTTAAATACTGAAGATGATGTTGACATATCTTTTGCTTTATTCAAAGAAAAAAGTGCCACTATTGGATTGTTTAGGGACAATTAAATAATCCAGTGAGGTGGTAAAAAATATAAAATTAAGTATTTTTATAACTGCTGATATTTATTATTACCATTCTTAATATTTAGTCATTCTTAATGATATTTTGAATGTCAAATTTTAAAACATAGAAATTACCACAGTATAATTACTTGTTAGTAATATCACAGAATATATATAATACATATATACATACATATATATATATATATATAATACCAAATAGGACTGGTAATAGTAATTTTAATATTATCTATATGAAATGAAAAACAAATAGAACAGGTATTTAAATTATTTTAAAATAATTGTATCTAAGTTCTAACTATTATATATTGAAATTGTAAATTGTACCTAGTAAATATTATTAACTATTAACAAAAATGAACAATATTGCAATAGATTAATCAAAACAATTAGGATATTTTTTTAAGAAACCCTAAGGTCACATTACCCTCATTTAAGTGTGTTACAAACATTCATTATTCAGTTATTGAAAATTTAAAATGAAATTATATCAATGAACAAATAAATTAATGGGTAGATAATGATAAAACTGTATATTTTTGACACATACTTCTGAAAACTGGATTTATTCTAAAAATTGTAACTGCCACTGGTTTCGATGTCATGATTATGTTTACCAATCAAAGTAAGTCTTGAAGATAATGTAGGTATAATTTTAAGAGGTCGTGTAAAATAATGCTGATATTATGTAAATCACAAAACAAATATACAATATTTTAGCATTATTCTGAACAATTGTTCTTATTTATTTCATCTATGATATTTTTAAGATGCATATTTGATGACTTGATCTACAAGTATTATTTAATTTACTTTAATTTTTCTTATTTATTTCTTCTATGATGATAGCACAATAATAATAATAATAATTCATATATAAAAGCGCGGCAATGTGAAATCGACCAATAAGAGCGTCATATTTTAAACCCGCACTGTGACGTCTAGGGTTTCTTATATCGCTTACGGTTATACAATTTTATTGTGTGTCTTGCTTGGTACTTCTACAGGTCTTATTTTTTTTCAATTCTTCGGCTCGTTGAAAGTACACTCTATCGTAGGAAGTAGAAAAGTGACACGTCACTTAGCACGAGGACGCGCAGCGTACATAGCTGCTGGCGGGAAAAACTCCATGTGTAAACTAGAACTGGAGCCGACTTACTCCGTGTTGTTCATTGTCGTATTTAATCTGAACACGATCAGTTCGACCGATTTATCATTTTGCGCTATCGAGTTCATAGTGATCGTGTACAAGTCGTTGGATTTGTTCAGATCCAACAATGGTTTTGCGATCACGAGCTCCAATGTCACCCTTCGAGTTCATGGATTTATTCGAATCGACACTCGCGTTCGATTGGTCGTCTTTCATTTCCAAAGCTTTATTCTTCAAAACGAGCTCCTTCTGATAAATTAGTTCTTTTTCGTCGTGCAAATTTTTTCTCAAACTGATTTTCTCCCTGTTCTGTTGTGAAAATATTGACGTACAAATTATATATTATATTAAACATGCATTTTAATCGGCAGTGCAATAATTATGTGCGCGTATAATACGAGTACGTACACTTAACGCGCAGCATATTGTTCGGCACTTAAGGCATGTTAGGAAAATGAATAACAGTCTAAAAATAAAAATGTCTAAAATGTGTCCCTGTTATATAGGGACGTATGTCGGCATAGATCTTGGGCGGTCCTTTGAATGTAGGTATGTCAATAGTATTTATTGTTCGACCCGTGTTGTTCGCGCGGGTATCGAAGATACCGTTATTTATTTATTTAAAATGGTTTAAAAATCACGTACATATAATTAGTATACATTATTATAAAATATTTGTGCCGTCTTTTACAATCGAATGATACACATCATTACAATGTCTTGAACTTTAGTTTTATCGTCACTCTTTGTATCATCTTTTTTAGGCTTTTTTTGAAGTTCTTCGAGTTCCATGGGTTCATCTATCGTTAATTCTTTTTCTTCGGAATACGCATGTGCTTCATTTTTTGGGTTGTCGTTATTTTTAAATTCTCGAACAAATGTATTTAGATACTCTTCATCCAAGTCATAATATTTAAAATCTTTTCCATAATAATCGCTCTAAGGATCAACTTGTAAGTCACAGAAAATATCTTCAAGTGACGTTTTTTTTTTTTTTGATGTTTTGATCCCGTTGAGTTCATCTGAAGTTAGTTTCAAAATTTCTTTAATAGTATCCAATATTTTTTTACAACTGCACTGTTCAACGTTTAACCTATTTGCTTCCGAATCTTAATTTTTTCTACCTATGTTAAAGTTGATGGTTTCAAATACCGTGTCATATCCATCATGAATTTTTTTCGATTCCCATACGATTAATTGATCACTACACTACAGTCAGTGTTTATGTTATCATTCGAGTTTTTATAAATATTTTCCCTGAAAATTATTGGATACTCTTCGATTTTAGCCATACAATATGATTGGTCAGTAGAGTTGTCCATTATTGGCACTTGTTTGATAAATGATGACTTCAAAGAATCGTAATATTATTTTTAAAATTAATTTCGTCACTCCAGAAGAATGAATATTGATTTAATGATCGTAGTCTAAATGTTTATTATTATTTCCATGGGAATTAATTGTTGAGTTCTATATCAGCCAGAATGATCTATAAATAGTCGTTTTACGATAAAATAACACGTATAATTAGTTTTAGATGAAGTTTATTGTGGTTAATTTAGTTATTTATAATCATAGTTAATGAACATTTTCTAGTAAGGTATTGCAATGAGCACGGGGCATTTTTAAACCCGTCGTTTTATATTTTATGAAGTAAGTCTAAGGTTATGCATTTGTGGAATACTTGGACATCAATCGTTTATTAGAAATCGATGTGTAATATACATTTTTATTATGTACAGGAATTATATTATAGTTCCTGAACATAATAAAATCAGGAATAATGACGATGAAACAATAATATATCATTAATCTATCTTTTGCAATAACTTTAAAAGAAAAAAAATTCAAACAACGTTACAATGTTTTCTTTTTTTCTTTAATATTTCAGGATAACCTTTTTTGTAAAATTACGTAACTACGATACCTAAAAACAGAAATTGTACAATTACTATAACTCAGATAAAAAATAATTTTTTGTTAATTAACCGACAATAATGCTTATCTATTAGGATAACAAAAAAATATATCGTTCGGTTATTCGGTGTAATATGATTTAGAACTACAGCTCATAATAAATGACAAACTCGGTTCTACTTTACTCTAACTAATCATATTCGAACACAACTCGGTCGGAGCCAACAAGTAAGTTGGTAATCTCTTCGAATCGGATCAAATAGGACAAGTAAAAAATCTACAGACCGCGGTTGCATTGTCCGGAGTGAGGAATGCTTGGAAAGAATAGGAAAAGCGAAAGGGGAAGACAAACGATAAACAACCCGCTCGTTAAAACCGCTCATAAATGTTTTATCAGTACGTTGATAACGAAAGAAATATACGATAAGATACGTAACTTGTCATAAACATGAAGAATAAAGATAGGTTAACCTAACCTAACATATCTTTATTTTTCATGGTCAGTCCAAGTTACGTTACAATTTTCAAACCTTTTGTGCGGGTTTGAAATTATTTGAGTAACAATTTTTTTATAAATTTATACGTGTATTCTGTTCGATCCGGAAACGGACAGGTGATTTATTCGCGCAGTTTTTACCGCAATTTCCAAAAATTCTGGATTTTATGTGATAATCCAGATCCTTAGAAGATTTCTTATGTTAAAAACCCGTACCCGGGCTTATAAAAATGGGCCGTTGCCCGTCAAATCGATGATTTGTTCACCGCTTGTTTGTGCCACGAAAATGCTTTATTTATTTCCTCTAAAATCCGATATACCATTGACGTTCGACAGTTTGCCTCGTACATGTGTTTTAAATCGTCTATGAAACGATACGAAATCACGGCTTTAGCTTATTAGACAAATCAGTGTGATAATGAAATCCGGTTCTTCCCGGCGTTACATTACTGTTATCGTAATATGTATATATTTCGTTATGATAATATATGTTCATCATGGTTCATGATGGATTTTTATCTTTATAAGACTCGAGTATAACATAGTCAAGGAGGGTGTTTTATTATTACACCTGTAACACTCCTCCCTGACTACGTGCTTATCGGGTAGAACGGTAGAACGAAAAGAACGTGACTTCTGGGGGGGGGGGGGGGAAGTCAAAGGTCACTATACCGATTATTGCGTTAAACGCGTACTGCTCTGCTCGCACTGTCACCGAGTGGACGACAATGTGGGCAAAAGTCAATCGCTAACGAGGTAGGAGTGGTTGTCAAGGGGACATGAGTGAAATCGAAATCGATTTTTTTTGTACGAAATAAGCGACGAAATAAAATTCGCCCCGGCACCATCTCTACTGCACCGGATGCTCTTTTCGTTGTTACGGACATGCGTACGTGCAGAGTGGCGTGGTGAACATAGGTCTCAAACGTGCAATTGCCATTTTAAGGGGGGGGGAGATAAAATTATATCCGTTTTGAAAGTTACCTATATTTTGTAATTTTTGCACTTCACCATGACTCGTTGATACAATAAGATAACTAAAATTGTGTAAATACTGAAAACAATTTCGGCACTTTTTGGGAGGGGGGATCTAAAAATATGTATTCGCCCGCAATTAATGTAACCCTTGCCACGTTACTTACGTGTGCCCACATCCTAACGATTACTATTATACACGTATAATGGAATGAATGGATAGAATGGCTCTTGTCGTAATCATGAAATACCAAATAACAATGTACAAATACCGGTCTGCGATGACACGTGAAAGGCTAGTTATGTTAATTCGCAGATGTTGCCGACCATCTCTGATGTACATAACGGATCGTCCGAGGCAAAACACACGTCGTTGGCCAAATACAGTGTTGGCGACAGTGCACTGCAGGGAGTTTGCACACGACCGGAGTTTTGGGGTGTAGTACAGATGACATATTCGCAGTGCTCGAAGTGAGAGGGGTGATACGGAGGGATGATATCCCTCTACTTTTGTTTATTTACAGTTTTCATCCCTCTACTTGTTTTGTCTAGAATAACTCATTACTCCTAAGACTTGTATTTTAAAATGATATACTTATTATCATTTTTATATTTATATATAAGAAATTATTTTTTTTCCGTGAAAATAATTGTTTTTAACATTCAGGCCCGGGCGCCCGGCTAATTGTGTTGTTTAGTATAAGCACAGAATAAAACAGAATGGACACTGATAACAAACTACATAGGCATCATAGGACAATAATGAAATCAGTCAGCCATTTTATTTGAGGTACAGTAGGAAGTTAGTAATATTTTATTCCATCATGAAACGGTAGTAATATTCTTTATAAGCTACTGCGCATTTTCAAATGTTACTAATAGTAGTAGAATTTTTCAAGGTATTAGGTGCAATAAGAGTTTGAGATTTGGGGGGCTTATAAGTCTTATACTATAATATGACCATGGGTCAACCCCCAACCTCCTATCATTACCAAAAAAATATAAATTGTGTTTTTGTAAACGTATTACAATTGTATTTGTAAATTTACTACAGCAATGGTTTGCATTTTATAGTATTATATCGATATAAACGTTTTTAATATACTTAAAAAATTTATATAAATACCTTTATAATGCTATTTAATCATTTTTTTTTTTTTTTTAACACTTCCCATTCTGAAAACCTGCACATGGACCTGTATTATGGTACAACATACCATCTAAAAAATGATCCACAAGTAAAAACTTCTTGGTACCCAGTAGGTCACCATGTTTCACACTGTTTGATAGATCACATATTGAACAATTACCATAATTGAAATTACAATTAATGACGAATATCAGTTTTCACTGATTATAATTTGATAACAAAAGTACCTCAATTAAAATGGCCGCTGATTTCGTTGCCGCCGTGTTGTGTCCACCCCCTGGTATAAGCCGTTTCGCAACCCGTATTATATCCGTATTTAGAGCCACGGACTAAAATAATATACCTTATGTGAAATATAAAAAAAAATAAATATTATAAGTGTGAAGAATGTTATGATGATATCAGGGAATTTGAATTGTAAGGCATTCCTCCACTTATCTTTAGCCATTTCGACCACTGCATATTCGGCGTATACGTGAAATGCGACTTCGATCGCGTCCGGGTCGATCTTATTAGCCCCTTTGAAAGAATCGCAGTCTCTTGCACAAAAACACGAGGCGTATAAGTTAGGTATTTTCGTGGCATAGGCAATTTCGTGATATTATTTGTTGAACGTACTCGTATAGTGTAATTCCTTATTACACTATACGCTCAACAAATGATGTCACGAAATTGCCTGTCATGAAAATACCTTACTTCACCCCATTAGTCCCGAACAGACCAATAATCAGACGTGTTACGATCCGATCCTTAGGCAGTTTGACATTTTTCAGTTGGCGGTTCAAACATAGTTAATACCACCCACCCCCTAATCAAAAAGTCACATTAGGTAGAGGGAAGTTTACCTAATTTCTATTGAATAACCGATTTTATATTACCTACCACTGCCAGTTGACAAGACCAAGTACCCACCTATTAAATGACACCCACCCCAAAGTTTTCGGTAGTTCAGTGATCCACAAAACGCGTGATTAAGCCGCCTCTGGTCCCGATCGTAGCAATCCACCTTGGCGCCAGTCGACTTTCTAAACGAATCAAACGTTTTGGACTCGGAACGTTTACGATAAACAGAGTGATCCGAAACGTTCCGTCACACTTCTTAAACCGTTTTACCGACGGCTAAGTTGGCAAGCTTGGCCGCGTTCGATCGTCTCCCGTCCCGTCACCGGTCATCGACACGAATCGATCGCTGCTGCACAGGCATTTTCCGACGACGCTTTCGGTGATTCGTACTTCCCAAACGGTTACGATTCATTGCGGCTCTGATTACGTGATTCTGTCCGAACGTATGTAGAAATTCGTCATCGTATCCGAGACCCTAATTTATTTTTACGGCTGTGGTAGGGTTACCATATTGTATTTGACGAAAACCGGGACAATTTTTTTTTTCATTTTTTTTCGATGACCTAACTTCTTATTGGTCATTTAATTATACAGATACAATTATTGCAAAAATATATTTATATATTCATTATTTACTACTGCGACGTTCCCTTCCGGGATAGAAAGTCTGAAATGAACATTGTTTATAGTACGACTACTCTACTACTCTACGTTACAGTTCTAAACTAATGTGATTAGCTCATTACAACTGATAAAATATTAATTAATGGTCGATTCCTTTAGCGATAACTACAACTATTATTGTTATATGTTATTATGTGGAAACGAAAATACGAAGAACGTATTCGACAAAAAAATAAATAGTCACTCAGTCGGGAGAATAATTAAAAACAGATTTCGTCAGTCAATTATTCAACATTTTATTTTATCATGACAATATTATTTTTTTTTTGAACTAGACTTTAATAAAATAAAAACAAACATTATTAAAGAATCATTCCGGGACAATTGGCTTTCCCGTAACAAATCATCGGGACACCGGGACGCCATACTCAAAATCGTTACTGTCCCGGCCAAACCCGGACGTATGGCAACCCTCTAGGCTGTGTGGATTACGTTTTCATTAAATTGCGGTCACAGTACAGTAATACACGTTGTTGAAAAGTTATTAGAAATGTAATACGGTTGTATCGATGCGTTATAACGGTCTCGATCGGTCGGGTTTGGAGAATAATTTACCGATTTACGATTCACCTACGTTTCGCAAACTTGTCACGTATTTTTTGTTTTTAACTCGCGCATCATCGCGATGATCGAGGCCCCTCATCCACCACCGTATCGATTCGGTCCAGGTCCTAGAAATCCTTAGGACTAATGCAGTACCTGCGCGAACAGCGCTGGAGCCTAGGCGCACTAATAACGAACGTTTCAAGTCAAATATTTCGATGTAATTTCGGTTGCAAATAGGTATCGGTCCGTACAATTGATATTACGATTAATTCAAATGGGTTTAAATGTCCGGGAACCGTTCGATTGATTTTTTTTTTCGCAAACGGCTTTACGTTTCTAGCGACATTCAACGTACACACGTTGAAGAGCCACGAAAAACTGATTTGACACACCGAAAGAATACGGGTCACCTCACTAAACGTTTTCCAGTCGTGTGACCCTGTACTACGTATCGTTGTATCTCCTTAGGTGTGTTCGGTTGCTATTGCGTTAAAGTGAAAACCGACCATAACAACCCAGTTGTACTTCGAAGGTTTGTAAGTTTTTACGTGGAACTTTTCAATGCGTTAATCTCCTGAAAAACGTATTCTATAACTACAGGTGAACGTTAAGCTACAAGACCAAGTCTTGCGGACCTGGTGGATACTACAACTGGAACTGCGGGCGACAGGATAATGGCCAAAGATATTAATTCAAGTGGTTAAGGGTTATTGACAAAACAACAATATTGTTATCGATACAAAGCAATATATTGATGATACAGCTTAGGGTTTGAAAATATTTTAAAAATTTGAAATCAAAATGAAAACCAAAAAAGGAACACAAAAACAAAATAAATAAAATGTATATAATAATAATATAAAATTTTAAATTAAACAATGTATATAATTTTTTTTTTTTTTTTTATTTAAAAGCTTAACATAAATATGATGAATTTGTGTTACAAATGTTATAAATATTCATAATAAAGCGACAATTACAAATTAAAAGTAATCGGGGACTTAAAAGTTGTTTTTTTTTCAGCGTTATCATAACGCGAAGAAAATAAAATTAAAAATATAAAACAAACTTGGCTAGAGGTAATGGTGTTATTGCGATAGATACACATCATCACACGTTTGTGGCAGGCATAATAAATACATATACAATTTTATATACCTATAGTTTTCACAACATAGTTTAAGCTTATTTAATTACCATTGGCTTCACATCAAATCTTTAAAAACAATCGTAATACATCATTAAATAGAAATAATAGGTATACATAGAATAATACAATCACAAAATTACTTTAGCTTTACGAAACAATATTGTTACAAATAAATGATCTGGGTTTTTATTTTTGTGCAAAAAATAATCTTAACAAAGGGAGAATAAAATAAACGGTTTTTTTTTTTAATTTTTGAAATACAGAAAATGAAATGAAATTTGTAAAAAAAAAAAAAATTGTTGGTACAACTATAATTAATACAATTATAAATACAAACTACTGTGTTTATAATATATTTTGTAAATAAAAATAGTACTTAAATATCTTTATAACAAATAAATAAGTATAAAAAAGTATAATTAATTTTTCACGATAATAATTTGTTAATTAGGGCAGTTTTTACAATTTGGCTGTTATTTAAAATAATAGCAAATATATATGTCTACAATAATAATAAAAAAAAAAAAAAAATGACAATGCCAATTGTCATCTATTATAACCTAAGTGATGTTACATTATATTAAAATAAATAGAATGTCTGTATATGTATTCACCTTCTACAGTATGATTTAGATAAAAACAAATATGGGTGAATGGCAAACAGATTAATTATTTAAAACTAAAAATTAAGTGCATTTTGTTTCTCTAACCTACATGCACCAGCATTTTCCATAGTATATGCACATTGTAAAATTTCATTACCAAGTGTTTGGTAATTTATAGTTTTTATTATAATATTTTTATCACAAATATATAATTATTTATAATAAATACAACTTCATAGTTGCTTTGTTAGCAGCTTTAGTATACATTAAAAAAATAAATTTAAATGCATAGTTAACGTTTTTGAAACATTTTCAAGTTGAAAAAAAAACCTATACATTATACAATTTAAAAAGCAAAAGATATCGATAAATATTTGAAACAATAATAATAAATTATATTAATCTAATTTTTTTTATTGTAAACAAATTTCTTGGAGAACCATTTGAAATTATTTTTGCTAATTAACTGTACAAAAAGTACAAAAAGGACATCGCGCAACGCAATGTAATACAATCAAGATAATTGGCCTTTAATAAAGTGTGTAGAATATATCCAAATATATTAATTAAATTTATGGGACTTAATTAAATCAAATACAACCCCGAAAAATAATAGTAAAATTTAACATCGGTTAATTAGAATTAGAATTTTAATTAAAAAAACTAACTGGTTAAAATTGAAAAACAATTTAACGAATTATCGTAAAAACTTTAGTAATCTGTTCCCGTACAGTCATTCATAAATTGGACATCAAATATAATTGAAGATTTTTAACAGAATTTCCAGAACAATAATATTGAGTTGAATAAAATTGAATTGTTTAAATAAATGATTAAAATATTTATATGGAATAAATTATAGTTTTATGTATCTGAAACATAATGTATAATATACCCAAAATAAAAAAAATGTATAACATAAATTGAATATCATTAGGTTTTTCTTTTTGACATTTTCACATTACTAAGAGTTTAAAAAATATTTTATAGATTATAGAATAGTGTAAGAATAAAATAAAATAAATAATAATTTTAAATGTGGTAACAATAATTTCAAAAGAGAATAAATAATAGTTAAAATTGTTGATTAGGGCCAGCCATCTACATATGAAATTAAAAATAAATAGGATAACTTAATTACTAGTCACTAATTGTGTAAGTATAATGAACTTGATTAAATATATATTTTTAACTTAATAAAATTAAACGACATGGGAGTGTCAAGATTTTAATGGTTTTGTTTAGTTCAATGAGTCCAAAATGATTTTAAAAGATGATAGAATGACTAAATATGAGCTACAGACTACTTAGTGCTGGTTGACCAAAGCTGTGTTCGCCAAAGCATTTGTCTGCATTGAAATTGATTATATATTCTGTAAATGAAAAATTAAATTAAATAGTTTCAACAAAAACATTTAACACTAAGTTATATAATAAACAACCATCAATGGTTAATTAATTAAATTCATACTGAGTTTATAAACATTTTAAGTAAAAGTTAATACTTAAGTATAAGAAATACAATCCAAATTTTTGGGAGTTCGTAAATAATATTTATAGCTATTAATATAAAACTAGAATAGCTTAATGATTAAAAATAGCGTTTACAAGGAATATAAATTAAAAGTATTTTATATTTTAAAGCCAGCCTTTAAAATAAGTGATTGCAATTTTTATAACAGTTTCAGATTTTGTATTGAATATGGAGTGGAGATCAAAACAAATAGTAAGATTTTTAAGAATTAATTAAAATTAGGCGTTAATACTTTTATTTTTATGATGTTAAATTATATTATTTATAAATCACCAAAAAATATTTTTAAACGATCACACAGTAAAGTTCTTATACAAATAAAGAAAATTAAGAAAGTAAAACTCTTGGATATAAGATAGTGAAGAACTAATTTAGAGAATATTAATGTATTAAAAACACCACATGCCTACTATAAAGTATCAGATTATGCTGGAATAACCTTCTTTTTTTCCTTCTTCTTTTTAAGGAATGATGGTGTTCGAATTCCCTTCTTCTTCTTTTTCTTATCCTTGTGTGATGAATCTTCAGTGGATATTTCTTTAGTTGGAGAACCCTAAAATAATATTTAATAATTTAATAAAAAGAACAATATGTTTTTTAGTTAATACTTAGAGCATATAATTTAAACAACAAGCATCAAACTACACAGTATCAATACAATAATAACCTCTTTACTGCTTGAAAATGTACTTTGATGCGCATCTGATTGGTCTCCATTGTAAGTATTTTCTCCTAAAAATGTAATAAAAATTAAAAACATCATATAATAGAATATCAAGTCAGTACTTATTTTCAAAAAGTTCAATTCATCAATATATTGTTGGGTTTATTCAATTAAACTGCAAGTCCAAATGTTAATTTTAGTGGTATCAGTATAATAAGGATCATCCATTAACATTAATTTGCAAAAATTATTTCGTTATGTTTCATATTTACAATACAGAGATGTAACTCTAGGATTTGATATAATTTAAAGTATAATATAATTATAATGAATTAATATTCGTATTTACAATGTTGATGCACTGTAACTGTTAATGCTTTTAATGGAAATAGTTATTCACAAACACACACATTGAACAAAAGATTGAGGTGGAATACACAAGGAACCATTGTATAACGATTGGTTATAGTGGTCATGTGTAATTGAAGGGAAAATAAAAAACTAGAGAGATCCTATGTATGTATTAAAACTGAATTATAAATTAACTTGAACTGCGAAAATAAATCTATATTTGATGAATGTTAACAATAACCATTATTAATTTATATAATATGTACCATTCATAAATGATTGCTGTTACAATCAACTGTAAAAATATTACTTTGGGTAACTGTTTAGTTAAAAATTGTTCACAGTAACCGTTAAAACTTATAAAAAAGTTCTACAAAAAATGCAATATTCAAATAATTATAAATTTAATAATTACAAAATGCTCATTTATTACTGACAATAAATTTCTTTAAAATATTACAACAAATAAAAAAATTAAAAACAACAGTTAAATTATAATACTAATCAAAAATGCATTAAATGATAATTTTTTAAAAAGAAAATAATACTTTTAAATTAAAAAAATGATATAATTGATTGCTTGTAATTTTGAAATAAATCAATTACATTGAATATGGAAAAAATTCTAGAGAAAACAAAACAGGTATTCAGTAGGGTATAATAATATGTGTTGAAACATAAAATACATTGTTATCAATATTCAACATTCATATGAATTCACAAGGGAATCGCTCAATTACTTGTAACATGTTCTTTTTTTTTTCTACAAATTTCTTGAACATTTATTACATTAGCCATGGATGGTAATGAAATCCACATAGGTTTAACAGTAGTAGATTCTGAATTATCACTTATCTCATATTTGTCTTGTGCTACATTTTTATTGAATACAAAAATAAAAATTAATGAATCAACAACAATATTGAATCAACCAGTTATTCTTAAATTAAGATGTTTAAAAATATCTTTAAGTAAAAAAATAAGCCCCCCTAAAAATTATACAAGTTATATAACTTAACCAACTATAAATTTGGTAAAATATTTTTCAAATTGTAAGTTTACTTAAATTCAAACTTAACAACTTAAGCAACAGTTGACTTTTTAATGAATAATGAAGAAGATGCAAAATAATTATGATCAAAATACCTTCACTAAGGACAAATTCAGCTTGATCGGGTTTTAGCACAGATTTTCTTTCTACTTGCAACACTCTGGCTTCTGTGAAAAAAAAAAAAAAAACATTTAAAAATCAATTTACTCAAGGAAATGTCGAAATAAATTTCCATAAACTGACCTGCCCTACTTTCATCCTCAGTTTCACTAATGATAAATGCTTCAGTTTGTCTAGCTGGAGAAAAGTTTGCATTATCCAGATGTTCTTTGACATCTACTTGATCCTTATCTAAAAAAAATAATAGGAAATTGCTTTTATTTAAAAAAATATGTTATCAGCGATAAATGTTAAATAATTTTAGTTTAAATAATAATAATTAATTAATTTCTAACCAACTGTACTCCTTTCAACAGAATTTTTGTAGTATTCAATTTCTTCATCAGTAACAGCATCAAATGGATTTTTAGCATATGGAGTCTTATACACAGTAGCATTATGTTGGAAATTACGCTGTATAATGCCTTTTGATGCAGCCCCAACTAATATTACTTGATCACTGTTAGTGTTTAAGTTAGCATCCTAAGTTTAAAATAAATAATTAACATTTAATATAATATATGTATATTTAAACATGTGTGTATTTAATGAATACTTGTAATTTTTTAGCTTCTTCCCATGAAACACCATCTAATATTTGAGATTGAGGTCCTGAAGTAATCTTATCAGCTCTCCGATTTTCTTTTATCTAAATATTTGAAAAATATTTACTCGATAAATATCAGTTTTTATTAAAGGTACAAAAGAATGTAACTCATTAATAAAAACTTACTTGTTGCTGTAGCTTTTTGAACTCTTTTGGATTAGTATTTTTTGGAACAAATTGTAAAGGTCCATCTATTTTAAAAGGTGTACTTGAGTTTGGAGAAGCTTCAGAAACCCACTAAAAAATTATTACTACTGTTTAAAATTTAAGTATTAAAAACCAAAACAAAATAAAATTACTATAAAAGTTCTTTATTTTAATCCATAATTCTAATTTAACAAAAAAATTTAATTATATTAAAATACTTATTTTTTTTTTTCATTTGATAAATGCTTAATCTAATTACATTTACACGCAGAAAATTTTATATGCACAAAGAATAGGTATAAAAAGTATTTATATGAAGTTGAAATACTCAACTATAATATTAATTAAAAAAACATTCAAATAAATACAATATCCTCTTTTCTAGTATATATAAAAACACCAAACCGTTTTTTAAGTTCTAAATATTTTTCAATGTTAAATAAATTAAAGTAGTAGCCTACACACAGATATGCTTATAATATATCAGAGTGAAGATTTGTTAATGAAATCAAATGCTCTAAAAATACCAGATAATATATTTCTAAAATACACAATGTATAGTATAATGTGTTCTGTTTAACATAATTTATAATTGTGAGTAAACGCAAAATAAACAATTTTTGAAAGATTTGAACCAGTAAATCTTGAAATATAAATTAAAGTTGCATTTATTTATTAGTATAAATAAATAATAATTTCTATTTAATATAGTCTAATTTATATAAAATATATATCTACAATAAAATTACTATATCTTATACAGATTTCAAGCTAAGCAAGAATTAATACAGAAATTATTCAGTGTTAAATCTTAAAAATTATTAATGTTTGTTTGAAACTTATGAGTATAAAAGTTCCAATGGCACAAATAATATTATAATAAATTAATATTTATTTATAATACTAACTTAGTCTAATGAACAATATAGAATTTTTAGAAGTGTTAATAAACATTTGACATTAGGTTAATACAAATAATTATTGTATATATTACTTTATGGTTAGTAAAATAACTTATAAAACCAAAACTAAAATTAAAATTTATTTATTAAAATTGTGGTTAAAGGTATACATAATGAATAAATATTAATTATTATTGTCTACCTTAGTAATTTTTTTAGGATCTGTTGTCCCAGTTTCAAGCACTTCCACTTTTTGGTAAACATTTGGTGAATTTAACCATTTGGTTCTATCAGTAGATTTGCGTCCATCGTAGTATTTTTTCCATTGCCTTATTAAATAAAAAAAAATATTAGTAAGTATTAATATATTATAACACAGAAGTTAGGAATAAATATGTATTTACCCATTTTTGTACAATTCCTCTTCTTCTAATAAATATCCTAGAGAAGATACAGCTGGTGGTACCTCTACATCATTACGAGGACGTGGGGGCTCACCTTTGATTAATGGTTGTCGATATATATAACCAGTACGAAACCCCTATAAAAATAATGAATTATAGATTATGCAATATATTTATACTACTGGTGCCATGTTGACATATTAAACGTTTAAATATATATATACATATATTCACACCACATTTTAACAAAAGGGTAAGCCCTCCTACACGCTCCTTTTTCTCAAATTTTTATAATAAATAAATATTTCTTCATACTCTTGCAATTTTGTTCATACTTGAATTAAAATATATATTTACTGATTATACTCACTTATAATAAGTTACTCTTTTTAATACCTTTTTGAACTAAACAATGTTCTACATATATAAATAAAACAATAACAACTGCACTTTGAATAGGTTACTTTAAATTAATTGTAAAAGTTAACAAGTCATAATTATTAATTTCTTAACATACTGCATTATCCAGCATTCTCATTAGTGCTTCAAACTGAAGCCCTCCAACTCTCCAACGTTTGTCTGTAACATTTCCTCCGGCAGGTAATGGTGGTGGCACTGTACCTTCTGGAGGAGACCTAGCAGCATCATAAATAAACTTGCGTTGTTCTTCGGTCATGGTCACGATGTTGTCTAATCCCACAGGTAACACTTTGAGCTAAAAATTATTATAAAATAATTTAATAATAATACAATTATGAACAATTAATTCAAATTACCTGTGTTTCACAAGCAGTAACAATATTATAAGCATTATAAAATGCTTCTTCAATTGATTCACCACAACAAACTGCACCATGATTTGTGAAAAATATAACCTATAATATTGTATTAAAATGTGAAATAAAATAAAAATAAACATATACGAAGAAATTAAAATACCTTATTAATGGGTCCCAAGCTTCTAGCAATTTTATCTTTTTCATCTGGATCTACAGTAGACCCTGGGTATGCATAATGTGAGACCTCACCAATTAATGCACTTTCCTTACTTATGTGTAATAAGCCACAACGTAAAGATGATACAGCTAAGACAGGTCCTCTGCAAATAAATGAAAAATTATTATTTTTAAAAATTTAACATTTGAAGGAGCTAACATACACTTGTACATCAATAATTGCTTTCAAATCTGGTCTTGCAGCATAAATAGCAGCATGAAGTTGAAATGTTGCCATGTTTACTCCATAATTAGTAGTTCCCAATTCCATAACATTTCCTTGCATGTCCACTTTAATTAAACTAGAAGCTGTTACTTCGTTACATAATAAACCATATGGGCTAACTAAAAAATGTTCTTCTTCATGACTTAGTCGAGCCTAAAAATAGAACATACCTTTTTTTATACAAGAACATAATTAGTGCATACAACATAATTCCAAAAGGAAGTTTAAGTAAGATATTTTTTTAAAAAAAAGGTAAAATTCTGAATTATTATTTCACAAATTATTAATAAATAGTTATAAATACTAAGTTCAATTATTATAATTATTAAATTATAGATAACTAAATAATTTTAAATAATAACAGTTGAAAGTTTAGAGTTTAGAAAAATAATTATATATTAGTTATAGAACTTCAAGATGATTCACATTAAAAAAATATAATGAATAATTTAGTATTTATAAGCTGTTTTAAATACATGTAAAAATATTTTTTTAAATTAATTCTAACTATGAAAATCAAAGTAAAATTATCTTAATATTTTAATGAATAGAATAATCAAAATAATAATTACAGAAACTTGATTGTAAATTCCCTGGGTCCAGCCATATAAATCCATTAATCTGAAAACTGCAGCTAATTTACATCTGATAATTTTTTCACCTTTGGCATATCCCATGCTTTCAACACCACGAATATCATTAATTGGAACCACACAATTTGAAGCTGAAATCAAGATTAAATTAACATTTGTTTAACGCAAATTAATATAAAAAGTAATGGTAATATTTCACTAAGGTATAAAAAAGTATATGAAACATTTGTGAAAAATATGCTAACATTTAGAGCTTCCTCCTCCTCCTCCTGATTGACGCCCTCCCATCATTTCTGAAATTTGTTGTAGAAAACCAGCAGGTACAGAGACACCATCTTTCATTTGTATTTCAATTATCCTTTCCAGTTCTTCTCGAAACAAGCGAGAATTCATTATCATCTCAACTCTTTTCCGCCGTTCCATCTCTCTAACATCCTACATAAGAAAAAAACATTTCCATAAATAATGTATACTTTTAAATTAAGACAATATTAACGCTAAGATCAGTGGTATGGTTGTTAAACTATATTGATAACTTACAGCATCAATATCGGCTGGTCTCATTTTTGCACGTTCGTCTTCATCCTCATCATTAGTATTTGCATAGCCATTACTTTGTGGTGGTTCAACTTCTATGTCAGCCATATTTGAAATTTTATTGAATTAAACTGTAAAAATAAAATTTAATACATTTAAATGTATGTCAACACATACACATATACAATATATTTATATATAAATAACTTATACTAAAAGTGTTTCACTGTTTCACATTTTTATTTAGAAAAGGTTACTTGTCATAATTATAAACCATAAAAAATAAAATTAAGACATAAACATATATTACAAGCTTCTGGAAGCATAATATATCAGTATAATATAAATAACACAAAATAGTATTATAGTATTGGTAGAAAAAAATTAAAGAAATGATATGCAAAATAAAACGTTTTACATTGAACCTTTTAGATGTTTTAAATATAACATTAATATTTGTTTTAGATAAACTAAAATGGATATGCAAATGCTTCATGTGCCAAAACCAATAAATTATTATTTTAATCTATGATAATTTATAGGTGTGAAACATAAAGTAAGCATGTATTTTTATTGATTACTTAAAAATAATTAATGATTGATTTATTATCACCAACTTAAATCCACATTCTTTAAATACTGAAAATGATTTTGTGTTCCAATTTATCAAGTTTTAAATACAAAATTATTATTATAAAATATATATGTAATAGAATTTTTTTTAGTAAAATTAATTTTTTATTAGATAAAAATATCTATAACTTTAAATGTATCTATAGAGATTAAATAAAAATACAGATTTTTAAATAAAGTTTATAATTTTAGTAGAATATATAAATAAATACAGTAGAATCCCCTTATTACAATGTCTTATATAATGATATTCCTGATAAAACAATTCCTAGCCATGTATTCTATTAGTTTTATAACTCGTATAGAGTAATTTTTGTTTTCTATTATATCAGCAGAAATATTGGTTACATTAATAATTCAGATACAACAATGGCATTAATAAAATTTAGTTTTTTAATCGTCTATAACAATAAATTTAATTTTGTCTAATATAATAAAAATTACATAGATCCATTACAGACAGAGCACTACAGTTGATTTAAATTTTTAAAAAAAATTGTAAGCATACAAGTTACACAGTATTTGTTTTACAATATTTGTTAAATAAATACATTTTTCGAAAAAAAATTAAGTTTTTTTCAATCATCTGGACACAACGAAATTCGGATATAAAAATCTGATTCTCTAGATTCTTTGAAGATTGTTATAATCGGATTTTACTGTATTTATATAATATATTTAAAATAAGACTTTCATTTATCGGCAATTGCTCAAAAATTAATTTCTTATAAATTAGTTGTTTTAAAAATAATAAAATTTTTAGAAAAATTAACTATTATTTAACTAACACATCTAAAATTATTAAATAGTTAAAACCTAAACTATTTATATATTGCAATATATAAATATTAGATATAGATAAATATATAGATAATAAATAAAACTAAAAATTTTTACCTAAATATATTTTATCAGTAAATTGTAAAATATGTATATACAAATATTTTTTTTAACTAATTAGAGCATATATGAAAAACTATAAATGTTAGATAAAAGAAAAAACAATATTAAAATTGATAAAAAATGAAAACAAACCATGAATTATGTTAATAGTTCAAATATGTGGCATAAGTTTGAAGATTTGGAGATCAAATTATTTTTTGATGCAAATAATTAATCTTTTACTACAATTTATCAAATAAAATTAAACTTAATATTATTTGTAGTGGGTATTTATTTTTAATATCACAAGCATTAGTAATACAGTGAGTTCAGCTTAATGTGATCACTGGTTTATAGAATCAACCATTTAATGGAATCAAAAAAGAAAATCCCAAACAAAATTATATGTTACTAATATTAAATTGACCTTTTATTTTAATCATTTTTACCGATGAACATTCTTATTGTTTTTATGGTACAGTTTTTAATCTGCTTCATTTATTATATTAATTTTATTTTTTAATTTATTAGTGTGTCAGTGCATCATTTACCGTTGAGTACTCGTAGTATTTAGTTAATTATGATTTGTCATTAAACATTTTTCTTAAATGTTAAGCAAACGAAAAGATTTACTAAAAAAAGCAAAAAAAATTTTTACATGGTTTTTTTTTTCAAAAATTATTTAAATTAGAAGAATCTTAATCCTAATCGAAAATTAATAATTATTGTAATTAATTACCTGAAACAATATGATCACATGAGGGGGAACCCACTGTACATCAAAAACAATTATTTTTTATTGTATTTATATAACAACTATTGACAAGGTTTTGTGTGTCTTATGTAAAGAAGAAAATACAGTTAACTAGTTTAAAATTATGATTACATTTATAATTACTGTATAATTGTCTTATAAACGTAATATGTTATGTTTTATGTTTAATTTTATCTTTAACTATGAATAATATAAAAAACCATGTGTTAATTAACTAAAATATTATGAATCATTAATAACTGAATTATATCGATTAGTTACTTAGAACTGTTATAAACATTTTGTACCTAATTATTATTTTTAAAAAAAAGTTTAAAATAATAACTGATTCATTGAGTTTGTTTATATAATATATTATTACAACTGTGTTCATTGAAACAAATGATCATTAGAACTTGTACTATTATTACTCTTTGACCTTAATTATAGGTAATCATAAAATGTATACCTATTATTGTAGAATGACATCTAAATAAAGTAAGTCGAAGTTTTAAAGAGGAAATTGTTTATTACTAAGGACCTAAAGTAAAATATTTTGTAAAATACTCAATGAAATTAAAATTAAATTAAAGTACCTACTTGTTATCCAATAAAATGTATACAAAAAAATTAAAACAATGATTTTAATGAAGACAATTAATAACAATTGATATATTCAACATATTAAAGTAAATATTTTTCTTTTATGTTATAATTTTAAAAATAACAACAAAATCATTAATCGATAGCAGTTAATAAACATATGGAGTGGTAGTAAAATATTTAGATTTAATATGTTAAATTTAATTAGCTAAAAAACTTGTTAATAATCTTATACAGCATTGTTTTGGTGAATTTAAATATCTAAATAATAAAAGATAAATCATAACATTAAAAAATATTCATCAAATTATTATTTGTTTATTATTATAGATAATATCTAATAAGATACAATTAAAAATAACTTAAATACCAATTATGTGGTAAGTGCTTCATAAATTTATGTTTTAATGGTGTATAAAATTATAAATATAGTAAATATTTATTAATTTTAAAAATAATTAAGAAAACTAAGTGTGTTTGATAAGTAATGAACAATATTCCATTAATTAATATATATTGAAAGATTAAGGCTGGGTTGCATAAAGATCAGTCTGTAAACTTGTTACTGGCCCTGTAACTTATTCATTCTGTTAAGTTTCACTGATCGATAATATTATTAAGGTGTTTAATAAAGAAAAGTTAATTTTATTGATAGCTGTGGTTATCAAATAAATTAAACCATATTTTAGGTGATAAATAGTGATAATGAAAATAATATTAATTTATTGATACCAAATAAACGTATTCTATAAATTTAAAATTATAACAAACATAATCCTATGAATAAACCGTGATCCATTAGAGGATTTGATCTATCACGAAAAACTTGAGGTCTAGGTAAAAATTGAACGATTTGTATAACAAAATCGTCTTCATCGCTGGACGAAGATGTAGAAGATCCATTATTGTTTAAATTTCTTATAGTTTAGAAAGAAACAAAATTAATTGTATAAATATTGTGGATAAAATTTACAATTGATAATATTGGTTATCATTAATATATCTGTAAGTTACCAAATCAAAATCGGGTCTGTAGTATACTGGTCCAACAATCAGTTACTTACAGAGCCGTTAATACTATTTGGCGTTTATGAAACACCCAATTTTAATTACCGAATCATTAGTGTGTTATCAGTAGGGACCTGATTTATATGCATAAAAAATCTTCAAAATATACTTCTAAAAATGCTGTATAATGCTATAAAATATGTATTTATTTTTAAATATGTACTTAAATATTCACTTAAAATGTTGTTTAAAATTTATTTACAAATATGTGAAATATATTATAAATGTAAAAATAAATATTAATTAATACGGTATTAAAAAAAGTATAAAAATAGCTTTTAAAATATTTTGATGTCAAGTCAACACTTGAATTCTATATTATTTATCTATATATATATATATGTTGTATATGACTATAATATGAGATATGAGTATGTAATCTTATCTTTGGAAATAATGACCGATCGCAATTTTATTGATATTATATGGCTGTAAAGGTGAAATTTGACGAAAACAAATATATGTGCTATTAATAATATGCACTATAAAACTAAAAATATGCATTTAATTGGTAAAAACGTTGAAATATGCAAAATAAAATTAGTGTTATTTTAATAAGAAAGATCTAAATCGGGAACATTGCTCATCAGATTTCAAAAAGCTCATTCCAATACATATATACATTTACATATAAATCTGGTCCCTAGTTATCAGTCTGTAAATTGTATGCAAGTCGCTAACAAACATTTATGCAACCCACCCTAACTTATGAATCTATTGAATATATTTAGAATAATTCCAAAAATAATTCCTATAAAGTTTGGAAGGAAATATTGATTTTATAAAAAAAAAATAATCAACATCAAACATTGAAATTATATATTTACATTTACTGACATTATTAGATATTCTATTTTAATTCATTGAAATTAAATAATCCATGAAAAATTTAATTTTTATAAATTGAGTATTGAATTAATGGTAACCATAGTAATATAAGTTGAAACAGATAAACAATTATATTTTATACCATTTTATAAATCTGAATGCTTAAAATAACTAATTTTTAAAATAAACATATTATGTATTTTATTTATATTTTATAAATACCTATTAAAATAATTATGTATAATATAACAATAGGAAATCAAAATGAAAAATTCACTAAAAAGTTAGAAATATTAACCTAACTAAATAAAAGTAAACGTATAAAAAAAATAAAAAATTGTAGTATAATGTATGTAATACTTTATTTTTAATATTGTATCATTTCATTTGTACTATGATGTTGTTTGTAATCTTTGACCTACTACAATCTATAGAAACGTTCATTAATGACCAGATAATTATTATCAAGTCATTATTATTCATTCATAATCTAAATAAGTTCTATGTATTATTTTAAATCAACATTTTTTTACCATACCACATGTTTACTATTAAAATCAATATAAATACTAATGTACATTAACATGATAATAATTATGTTATAAATTATTGAGTAATTTATTATACCTAACTACCTACTTCAAAAATTTTACTACAATCAAAACATGTACTAATTTATCTATAACAAATGTCTTAGTATTATCATCATGATATTAATTACAACACAGAAAAAACAGGTTGAGATAAGAAGTTCATGAATTTTTAAATAAATATAAAATTATAATATTAAATATGTCTACTTAATATGTAGGTAATTACAACTACAAAATACATTGTTTAACAACCGATTATGATGAGAGGATAAATATAAATTTTCTCACAAGAATGTATATGAATATTTATGAGAAGAAATTATGATATAATATATGCGAACGAACACCAATGTTTTTGAAAACCATGAATGATATAACAGTAGATGTAATTTGATTTTTTAACAACTGATTGTTCATTAGAATATTATTGCCGGATATTCAATGACTAATGATTAGACAGGTACTGAAGTGTTTGGGCATAGCAACGGCCGTATGCCGTTGGATAACAACACTACGGACGATATTAACGCGGATACGGTTTGAACGACAAGCACCTGGAAAACACACGGTGACCGGAGGACGACATGCTCGCTACCACCGTGCGACAAGAACGACCGATCACACGGCGACGCCCGAGCCTCGGTATCAGTTATATTTCGGCGTCTGCACGGTGATCGCCGCCGACACGGGTGAAAACCGGCCGGGAGAGTGGCTCTAGCGGAACACCCACCCCCAGACGGTAATCGTCCGTACGGATCATCGTCGCGGCGCACCGGGCGAATTGTATATACGTACGTGTACCTACGTGTCTGCAATGGAGAGCCGGAGACACACCCCGTGTGGACGCAAGCGGAGACGAAGATAGCGAACGGGAACGGCGAGAAAATGATTCCAACAGAACCGCACGGGAACGGCGAGGAGATTCGGTGACGGGTAGCGGGAGAAAAAAAAAACTTAACGGTACGAAAAATAACCAACGGATAACGACAGCAGCGCAGGGATAAGTCGTACGACTCGTACGCGACAGACAGACGACAGACGCGAAGCCGACGGAATTTTTCGCAGCGGACGCGCACGCACGCGCACGCGCACACACACACGGACGCGCCGATTGACGCACACACGCACGCGGACGCTAGAGCGCGGCGGTACGGACTGAGAGAGGGAGCGGTGGAGAGAGGGAAACACCGAGCGAGTGTTGTGGCAGCAGCAATAATCGGCGGCGAGGAAATTCGCGGGCGAGAGAGTGCGCGCGCGCCCGAGATCGCCCACCCTGCTCCTTCTGGCGCGCGCGATAGAGAGAGTGCAGTGAGATCACTTACCTAGGAGACGACTTCGTACGTCGTTCAATCGTCGATGCTGCCCGAACGGTATTCGCCCGGTGTTCCGGGTGCGCGCGTCTTCGTTTCGCGGGAAACCTCGTCGGAGATCTCGGACACCGTATCGAGTGGTCTCAGGACGACGTTAGCCAGCGCAAAGGTTGAAAGAGCGGGAGAGAGCTGAAAGGGAGAAGAAAGAGAGCCGGAAGCGAAAACCGACGGGAACGGAAGGAAACGGAAAAAATAAAAAAAGTTAAAGGGAGAAAGAGAGCTGGAAGCGGATAAGGACGGGAATGGAAGGGAATAAATAAAAAAGGCCGAACAACCGAAAATATACGACAATCAGCGTGACGGTGGTGCGGTACGCTCGCGTCGAATAACGGGAAGCGGCAGGCAGCGCGCTAACTTGGAAGGCGACTGGGCCCCGTGCACACACAGTCACGGCGCGCGACGGGCACACGCACGCGCGCTCGGGCCGCTCGCGATATCGGTAAAGTACACCGTCCGGGCGGGCGCGGGTGCGCGTGCGCGAGTCGCGGTGGCCGACGCACGCGCACGCGCGCCGACCGAGTT
>NW_020271732.1:845259-966115 GCF_003268045.1 Sipha flava
CGCCGCCGTACGTAACGTCACGTACAGGGTGCGCGAGCAAAACGCAAAGCGACGGCAACGTACGCGCGTCGCACCCTGTACCGCGGCGTTCGACGGTCACGCACATGTGCGCGCGCGGTCCTGTTGGACGTGCCGGACGGCTTTCGGCCCCTCCCCGCTCCGATCGCGTCGGACTAGTCCCCCTAGCGTTTTTTTTCTCTAAACATTCCGCTCCGCCTTTGCGCTCGACCGTTGCCGTTTCACGTTTGTTCCGTTCGATTTCCCCGCGAGTTATTCTCTCGCTCGTACGTTGCGCATTGTCTCTAGAACCTCTCCACGTATTATTAATTATCTTCCTAGTTTTTTTTTCTTTTCGTTTCCATCCATCCGATCGACGCGGAATCTAACAACGTCGACCGATTTCAAACTCGAAACCCGCGCTTTCGGTTGTTCGAGATTAGTTTTTTGTCGACAAACCTCGACGTACACCACTGTTTGTTCCGACGCATTTGACGCAATAACGACATGTAACTGTGTAGCATGTTTTTTTTTTTTTTTTGTATCGAACGCTCATGTTTTCCCGCGGCCGCGAAAGGCTCTCGGAAAGAAACGTGACTGAGAATATAATAAATGTACATGAAAACTATATGACCCAATTTCGTGTAATAATGATAGTAGAATGTACAGAGTACCAAATGTAAACGCATCGCGCCGCACCTGTAATGTATAGTAATCATGGCGTTCCGTGCGTTGATAATCGGACGACATTAATCTTTCGATTTTTGTGTGTGATACACCGAGGGGATTTTTTGTTACGAGACGTCTTTGTATTTAACCCTACCAACGTGTAGCTCCGCTTATCCAAGGGGACCGTAATAAACATTATATAACTTACAAAAGACGCGAGACACCAACACTTGCCCACTTTTGTAGTCAATACATGTCAATAAGTATAAAACAAAACGAAATTCTTTGTGCATTTTTAATTGATCGAAATGGGTCGTTGTTTCGCAACGAAAACATTAATCTACAATAAATCACCATCAGCGTGTACAGTTTATTGGATATAATATCTTAACTAACAAACGACAAAAGAAATAAGAAACGATGCGGTACACATTGTAGAAGGAGTTGCTTAATAGTTGACCACAACCGAAATATGTCGACCTGTACGATAGCGTTAGAATATCGCTCGAACTGTTGGGTCAAACGACGAATGGAAAATTGCATTTAATCAGGGTACGGGGAGTGCTTAATGTGAAAATAAGCAATTACTATCGATGTTTGATCACTTGTTTTTAAATTTTTATAAAATATCTCCTCCCCTTCCACAAGATTACCGCACCAATAGTTCTATTATGTTGTTACGTGTATATTCTTCCTCGCATACCGTCACACCGTTCATTGTATTCGAATACGATGGGAATGCAATGTTTACGATTTACGGTTCACTTCGATATTGTTATTTTGTAGTCTTTTTTTTTTTTTTTTTTATTGTTATTATTTTATTATCTATTAGTCATAATTCAACGATAAATGTATTTTTATTATTACAGGTAAGTAATATAGATATATTATTATTTATCTCCACACTCGAACAGTGGCGTATATAATATCAACATCGATACGGCCGACCTCTCGCGGGCCGTTTGTTATACATGCGATTTTCGTTTCCGTTCCCGAGACTTCTCTCGAGCGGAATTATCGGAATAATGGCAGCCGTCGTCGTCAGCCCGATCGATCCTACTCAATATTCAACGACTGATCATCCGGTCGATGCAAACCCCGTACGTTGTATACGTACACAAACGAAGACCAATGCAAATGGTACTTGCATTATTATAGTGTTGATTATTATAATCGCGTACTACGTGCGTAGTATTCGTACGCGGATGTGTAATACACGCTATAAATGGTATAATAATTCGCGCGATCCAACACGGCTGAAGGACTATAGGTACGCTGCTGTGGCCGATAGGAACAATATACATTACACTACAGCGCTGTGCCGACACTAAAGTCCTAAACATATTATGCACGTATATACACGTAAATATATGTATATTACGTATTTAAACAACGGTCTTGATGAGGGCTGGGGTCAGTGGCTCGGTCCGCCGTTCAGAATCGTACTAATTAATATTAATTATCCTTGGCCCTGTTTTTATATTATTTATATTAGTATAAATTAACCGAACGCCCCGCGTCCGTATTGGTGTTTTGTACACCTACTAGAGAGTACTCCGTATAGCACTCCGTAACACTCATCCTTGATACATTAAAACAAACGCGTTTCCCGTGTTTGCTCGAAAACCTCCGCTTTCTCTGGCATGCGACATCGATATTCATTGAACATCAATAACAAAGCGCAAAGTGTTTGTACAGCAATAAATCGTCGTGCATTGTGTCGACGCACCGCTCGTATGTATAACTGTATACGTATAATAATGCTCTGTGAATTGGTACGATATAAGTACACAATAATACCTACCATTATATAAGAGACGTTTGTCATCTCAATTTTCCTAGCACAATATACTATAATAAATAGATACGTGATTGGACGCACAAGATTGTTGTTGAAAAATATTCAACGGAAAGTGTTTTTTACTTTTACCCTACGTACATAAATTCCGTATACACGTAATATTATGTGCAAACATAAATTTTATACTTGTAATATACTTTATACTTACAGACAATACATATTTTATGATTAGGTTTATGTTTTGTACGGCACTATCAGCATTAAGTACATGTGCTAGTTATAGTTATAAGAGTGTCTAATATATTTTATAAAGATAATGGTCGTATCATTGATTATAAATATTTATAAGTATTAATAACCAATGGTCGTATACATATGACCATAGGCGTGCGCTCGATGGGTGCCGGGTCTGTCCGAGTACTTTCCGAAATGTTGTAAATGGGGCCCTGAAATTTAAGTTTAAGAGTAAGACACCAATATTTTAACTGATATAGTTCAAATCAAATGTAATTTATTCTAAAATGTTTGGTAAAAAGTAAATGATATTTCGTAATAGAAAAAATAAAACAACATTTTCTAAATTTTCGCGTAAAAACTTATTACGATAGTATAATAGCTACAATTAACAAAAAAAAATACAAAATTCATAAATATTTGAAAGCTATGTGAGAAAAATATATTTGACTCAATGATTAAAGAAAACATATTCATTGCTACTATTTAAATTTTTATGCATTATAGTTTGTTAGACATACCTTCTCGTTTTGTTGAAATAAGGATAAAAAGTATTGTAGACATCCCCTGAAGTGCAGGTCTGCGCACGCCTATGCATACAACGTGAATCAATAACATAGGTTCACAGCATAAAAATTACATTATATATTCACAAAACATCTTAACCCCTTTAGTGTTCTAATGGAATTTTAGACTATTCTTTTAAAGGATTCTTAAGGGATATAAATATAGATTTAGTTTTTCGGGGGCTATATTGATGGCAAATTGGATTCGAAATCTCTGAAAAAGTTTGCCATTATTTTTTGAGCACATGGCATGAAACTTACGGGAAACTATAGAATCCACTCCTGCCAGTGAAATAAAATCCTGGAAAACCGTCGAAAAGGACTTTGTGGGCGACCAAAAATATAGCAAAAGATACATTTAACTCGGATACTATGCTATACTGCTATAACTATTAAGAGTTGAATACCTGTTCATTATTTAGAACAAACATCGAGAGAAATCTATATCGAATATATAGGTAGACATGTTGTTTAATTTAAACACTTGTCGGTAAGTGCTGATACGAATTACCAGTTCGGCACATTTAAAATGTATACATTTCGTAGAGAGTCGAAATTTATTCCGCACAAAACACTTAGAGAAAATTAAATTGGTAATAAATCGCTATCAGTAGTGTCATAAATTCAATTTTCTTACGATGAGGGGGAGGGGAATTAAATTATATACATAGTTTTTATGTTAAAATTTATGTTTTTATGACTCCATCATAATTGACAAATACCAAATTTTATACACACGTTAAAATATTCATGATGTGCATATTTTTTATTCTAACCATTTCAAAACTGGTTTTTTTTTAGTCCTTGGAGGATACATCCCGAACTTCCCCCTCCTTATTTATATGCCAATGGTTATCAGTGTATAATATAACTATTGTTTGCAAAAATGTAGTACGAATCGAAGTATATAATTTTTTTTTCTGTATATAGAAAAAGGAGACGATAACTTTTAATAAACTGCAGGTGAAAATTTTAAAACTCGGCGGACCGGTATTTTCTCTACCCTTCGCTGATTATTGATGGCTATGCCAGTGGCTGTACAATGACCTATATATTTACGTTAATCGTTATAATACGATCGTATAGTTCAAGTAACATTTAGGATTGGTACTCGGTTATCGGTGCCGGTGCATACTACTTGCGTCCGAGATTATTATCAGTAGGTAATTTACGTCCCACCAAAAAAGGTTCAAAAATGGTCATAGCCTATTTGCGTCTAAGAGTACTTTTTGAGGCAGCCAAGTTGCGTCCCAATACAAATAAATCATAAACATAGCATAAAATAAGTATTACAAGTAATTAATCACATTTAAAGTTTTTCAAAGCATTCAGTTTTATAAATACGGCTCGGAAATTGTTTGGCGACAACCGGAAATCGTCAGGGTACGTAATTAATTTTATCACACTGAAACTCTATAATAGCTGATCATGTTAATTTATCGATAGTCGTAGAGTTGCGTCACCAAGACGGGACGCCAGTTACCTGTTAAATTTACTATCTGAAAAATATCTTTTTGGAGGACGCAAGTAGTATGCAGCCATCGGTGCACCACCACCGTTGTACTAATATTTTCAACTTTTAATTCTTATAATAAATATAATTATTTCTAATCTGTATTTGTGCATTCATTATTTACGAATACCATTTATGCCATGTAGTATCATATATAATAATTACGATAATATCCCATCGATATTATAAACAAACAATATTTTAATTTTCGTAAATGTTTTTCCGTACGACTAGTGCAATTCTATCCACGACGGAACATTTCCCCTTGGTCACACTAATATAATATCACAATAGTAGATAGGTATATTTTATTTATAGACAGCTGACAAAGTTTCCATTATTTCCGGAGTAATAATTAGGGGCGATTTCATCAGATAATGAACCGTGGGAGAGTGTCCTTTCAACCGTGAATTTTTTCCCCCCGTATTTTGATATGTTACGTACAGTTCCCGAGATGCACAACTAATTCTTAATGTATACCAAAATATAGATATATAATATTGTCTGTGTGAATAAATACATAACATATGTGTGTGGGCGCATAAGCTAAGACAGCGGTTCCCAAAGTGCTTATCGCAGGGGTACCTCGTCACCGATGACTTTACACATTTTTTTTATTTTTATCTGAGAAAAGGTCATTATTAAGGGCACAAAAGAATAACCTCAGTTTCAAAAGGACGCTACGAGTTGAAAAATGTCAGGGAAAGTCAATTGGCAATCCGTGGGCTATTGACGATCCACTGTATTTGAGTCGCTTAGTTCTGTCCGCGCGTCATCTTTATCCGGTCGAAGGCATTTTTATCATATCGTAACAAAACTCTACTAAAGTTTTCTCACCGTTTACTTTGCGGTTTCTGTACATAGTGAAGTACTTATGAACTGAATGCGATACGATTGTATACAGATGATGGTGATACAATTAAAAGAAAAAAACACCGCACAATCTTAAACTATCTGAACATCAAATAGTATGGCTTCATCATTCGTTTTAATTTGGTCATCTTGAACAGCACAGTCAAACTTAACCGTTTCCACTAAAAATTCCTATAAAATTACTGTCATGAATCGCCGTAACCACTTATTATGCGTCGCTATTTTGTTTTCACAGGTACTCATATTTATTTGTTTTCAAGTGCGACCGTCGTCGTGTGACGCGTTACCGTATAAAGTTTTTTTTTTTGTAAAATTTTTTCTGTTGAAGAAAACCGAGCGGTTAAAAGTACGTTATAAGTACTAGTCGGCGGGTACGATTATAATATCGGTTTTGTGAACTTCGGATTGAACGTTGGTCGGATCGCCCTATGAGGTCCGAAATTGAAAACAACAAGTTGTTTTTGTTCAAGTCAGTTTGTTTGGATATTCGTTTAACGGTGCGAAAACAACCACAGCTGAAAACCGATCAACGCAACAATAATTGGATCTAACACGAAATTTTATAGACAACATCAGCATAACATATACATACATATGTTTTGCGTAATGTTTGTTTTCAGATCTTTAATTGTTCGAAAAACAGTGCAACAGATCAGCCGGTCAAATAATAGTACGATATTTTTAACACGCGTAAAAAAACATTCTGCATTATAAAATCGTAATAAACTCCAATCGAATAATAATCCTATCTCATGTCCAAATTGTCTTCTTACGCATTACCTAACAACCCGATTGACAGACTAGAAAGAAAACAGTGCAAAGACTTCCCCTAATATAATAAAATTTCGTAACATTAACCTTTACAAGTAACTAATGATTTTATTAAAAAAAAAAAATTAAATAAATTAATATACACGTTGGGCGACACCAACGGGTGCCTTCTCCTATCCGTTATACAAGTTGTTTTAATATTATATTAATTTAAAAAAACAAATCTATTTATTGCCCGAATATATGTGTAGATTGTAGATAAAAACTAAAAAAACACGTGTAAAAAGTTTTCGACGAAGTGCGCGCGCGTAGGAAGAGTGCGCCCGCAAATGTAACCAAACTCGAATGTTCCGCGTTCGCCTCTCTCTCGCTCTCTCTCTTTCTCTCTCCGCTCCTCCGCACGTTCATCGCGACGGACGTACGCGCGATGACATCAGCACCGCTGGCAGTTCGCCACTTGTTATTTTTATTACCGTTTAACGACCCAGCGCGGGACCGCGGACGACACGGGACGCAGCGCTGCGGTTCACAGATTTCGGTTAGTTACCACGCCCGCGTGCACCGTTTCCGTTGGCGTTTGGAGGAGACGACGGTAAACGGACGCGCGTTGCCGTCCTCCAGTGTGGGCACGCGTGTACTCGATGGCCTTTCCGTAGGCCACGAGGCCGACGAGCAGGCCTGACGATAAGGAGGGTGGGAAAGGGATGATCCCCCGAGCCCGGAAATTAGGGACTATAGATTATTAAAAGTTAAACACAATAAATGATAAGAATTTAATGAACACTGTAGAAAAAATTGAGATATACCTTAAGATGTACCCCCGGGACCGGGTTTATTTATCCACGGCCCTGCCGACGAGATACTAACCACCGGTCCAAACGGGGGTCTTTCCGAACGTTTAAGGGATCGTTGTGCCCTCTGATCGCGTGTTGTCGTGCCGGGTAGTAAACCGGTGGGTGTGGGTGGGTAAACCTAATTATTTGAACCGGCAGTTTCATTCGGCGCCACTGAACGTATTTCATTTTCTTTCTTCTGTTCTCCTCGTCGTCTTCAAACGCTACAACAGTCGTTACGAGTCCAGGGGTGTCGAATACGCTCGACGCGTTTCCACGACCAAAGACGTTATGCGAATAACCGGCATTAGAGGTTGGTGTTAAACGAGTGATGTACACCATCGATTTTACAATAAAAATGTACATCAATAACACGTCATATAAATACCGTACAAAACCGCAGCGGAAATGGTAATGAACCCGTCAACGGATCCGTCTCGTATAACTCCAGTCTCGTGGGACGTGGTTAAAATGTCGGATGCTACAGACCTCGTCCGGTCGATCGCGGCAACGTCCAACAGCCGCGTGGGCACCAGTGATTCGACGGCACACGTGTACAGGGCTAGATCAATGGGGAGGGGCTTGGGGGACAAAGCCCCGCGCCGCGAATTAAAAGGGACCACAATGAGCTGCCGATATTTTTTTTTTCATGTTAAAAAAATTAAATGTTATTATGATTTTCAACAATATACGAATAGATTATAATTATTTTAATCAATATTTATTATTTGAGCTCGGATGTTTTTTTGTTTTTTATTTTTAAAATTGTGCAATCTGTAAATATTTATTTTTATTTTTTATTTTTTTTTTATATTTCTTTTTTTCGGATGTTAATGACCAAAATTTCATAAAAATATGCATAGTAAAATGTCAAAATTTGAATTTAAAGATATTTTTTATTATTTGAAAAATATAAAACAAAAGTAGTATTAACTAAAAATCACCTACACCCTTAAGCTGAGCTTGTGGTGGAGTAGGGAATTACAGTACATGCTATTGATTTAAATTGAATACATAAAAAAAAACAAATAATAAACAAACACTGTAAGTATAAGTATTAGAGAAGAGAAAATAATAATAAGAGAAAAAAATTTATGTATGTACAAGAACTTATAATAAACACTGACTTAGTTCACTAAATAAAACATTATTTATATATTTTTTAACATTTTATATATAAATATTTATTTAATATTAAATACATTAAAAACCATAATAATGTTTCAAAGAACGATGGTAATTTAAAGCAGCCACAAGTATAAAAATATATCTTGAAAGTTAGTAGTCAATAATTGTTGGATCTTATGTTTTTTCCATTTATTAGTTTAATGTACCTACCTACAGGTATAAGTTATTTCTGGTCGATTGTGGCGGCAGAAACACACGTCGATTTATATAATACTAATTAGGTACTATTCACAGAATCTTACCCGATACTCGGTCGTTCAAGGTGGCGCTTTTGCCATTCCGACATTGTGTACGGTCTCTTGAATGCTATACTGTTTATTGTTCGATAATCTCAGAAATTGGTCAACGATCTAAATTGCAACATGAACAGATCGTTAATAAATTTCTGAGATCATCGAAGAATGATGTTTGGCATTCAGAAGACCGTACACAATGTCGGAATGGCATAAGCGTCATCTCAAACGATTGAGTTTCGGATGAGATTTTTTGTTACGATACAGCAAGGCTGTTTCAATTCGATACCATGTACTCGTATTGTTTAGAATCGAAAAATGGCGAACTGTCTCGATATGATTTGGTTTTTAAAATTTAAGACTGTGGCGCTCCTGCGTGCTTTGAATCATAAGCGGAAATTTGGTGAAATTTGTGAGAGGGTTTAGCATTATTTGCTTATTACACCTATAGACACCACTGTGCGCAATTATTTATTTCAACAAGGCGATTTACGAAGTTTGACAATTTGACATTTTTAATCAACAATTTAAACAAAAAAAAACAATTAGGTGCCTTATCTTAAACATTTTTGGAGTAGGTATTCTAAACAGAAATTATTAATTAATTAAATTAAACAATTTATACGGGTATTATTACATATTATTAATATTACATTAATTGTGATCGTTCCAAGTCATGACAAGAAATTTGTAAAATCTTACGAATTTGATTTAATTTTTATCACAGAATATTTTTTTTTATTTTAGTTATTAAAAATGCATTTTACAATTATAATAATTATTGTACTTTTAGTCACTTAACAATTTTTAGGGCTAGGGAGGCTAAGACCTGTACTTTATATTTCTAGGAGGGCTTAGTCCTCTCGATTTCTGCCTATGCTTTGAATTTTTTAACGTTCAAAACAATCTCGAAGGGATCTCGACGACTCCGGTTGTTACGGTAAGAGTATGAATTGTTTCGGTTCACGATTTCTACGATTTATATCGGCTACCAGCATAAATTTGTATACGAGTATACACGCAGATCAAACATATACACTACAAACGCGTGTACAAAAATAATTATTGAATTAGTATTTAATAAAAAAAAATTAAAAATTCTACGCAGTTTTTTTAGTTTTCATAAAACGTATTATGCTACGTTCGAGCAATAATGTATAGGTACTTTTAAATTTTAGTCATATTCTCAAAAGTATTTAAATATTTTATATTTCTTAAACGAGCCATACATGGTTTATAAAAAAAATACACAACTATAGATATAAGCATGTGACACGTGAAGTATAACACCTATTCGATAAATGAGCAAAAAAAAATTATAACAACTAGCTGACCCGATAAACGTTGTTTTGTCATATAAATTATTTCTAGAAAATATTTTGCTAGAAAAAAATAGATAATTTAATATAGGTGTGTAAAGATGTGGTATATAAGTGGAAGAGGTATGGAGTACTGTGAATGGTGACGAAATATTAAAATGAAAAAACATCAAACATTTATTTTTTTTATAATTTATTAAAATTTATCCTTTAAAATTATATATATCGCTAATAATGACAATATTAGTAAAAAAACAATAAAAACTGGATGGTTCGAGAGCATGTTATGTATAATTGTCCATGTAAAAAACATGATGTTGCTCAAATCTAAGCCACAAACAGACATAGTTTGGCCTTGAGACTTATTGATAGTAATTGCAAATGCCAATCTAAATGGAAATTGAAGGCGTTTAAATTGTATTGGCACATCTGTGGGTATAATAGGGATTCGCGGTAATAATATATTTTCACCTCGGAATTTGCCATTTAAAATGATGGCTTCGATAACATTTTTCATTAATATTTTAATGACTAATTGTGTGTCATTGTACAAACGTGGTGGGTTCAAATTACGAATCAATATAACCGGAGTTCCAATTTTCAACTGTAAATTATGCAGTGGCTTACCTGATAAATCCAATGAGTTTAAAAATACTGTTAGATAATTTACAACTTCAGTAGCATCGCACACTGTATCAATAGATTTGTATGACATCAAGTCTCCTGGTAACAAATGTTGTATCTTGAGATTCAATTCGTTGACGTACACATTTTTTGTAACTTCACAGAAACTATCTATATATCATCTTAATATACCCTGAAATTTTTATCGAAATCGGTTTGGTGGATCTTGAGCTATAAAATGTATTCAAAATGTACACTTATTTATATTTATAGATAGATTAAACTGTGTTTTTGATAAAAAAAAAATGTTTTTGAAAGAAAAACGTCTGTAGGTACGGGTTAAACACAAGTATTACGATTTATATTTAGGTAAGTTCTATTATTAAATTTGTCGTGTTCGGTTCGTTTTTCGTAAGATTTATGAAGCTTTGAGGAGACACCTGCTACTACGAAAAAATATGCGGATGACGAGACAGTTTGTTTAATATTGTATAGAGTTATAATATCCGTGCGCTTTATTTATTTATTTTTTTTAAAAATCTCAATTCGTTTTGAAAAATATGTAGGAAAAAACATGTTAAAACGATAACATTTTATAAACACCATTAGAAACATATTTTTTATAAATAAAATAAATACAATTATGGTATATGATTTCCGTAGAGTTTAAAATCTAAATTTTTATATTTAATTTTTTACTAACCTTAATGTTACATTATATTGTATTATATTTCTTTAATATTGTTGTAAAAAGTTTTTTGTTAGATAACAACAATATTCGTTATTTATACATAATTATTAGTTTGACAAATTATTATTTTTAAAATAAAAAAATTGCTAGTGATGTGTTTGAGGGCAAGGGAAAAGACGACAGTCGAAAAGACAATGAGGATCTATTGATATATTTTTGTAAGTGTTTGTTATACATTTACAAAGATAAAATGTGTAATATACGAAAAAAAATATGGAATTTATTGTTTAGCAGATAACCTGTTGATAATTATTTTAAATAAATATACATATTCTAATGTTTTTTTTTGGCAGTTAATGACAGGGTAAATAATTTTATAAATTTTGCTTTCTCATTTTTCATATCTTCTTCGGACAAAAAAATCATCTAAGGGTTCAGCTAAATCCATAATGTTCGTCGGGGCCGCATGATATTTTTTTTGATTTATACACTAGATAATTTAAAAAGTGCTCTCATCTGTCTTGATGTCTTTCGTTTATCTACTTTAAAAAATGTTTGGACATGATTCCTATACATATGAAATAATAAAAAATATGCCAAGTCTTAAACATCCGAGCTCCGTTTATCACAAATAAAACAAAATCCGAAAAATATAAATGGAATGGTTTTTTCGTAAAAGGGCTTCGCTAAAAGTAACAGGCCCCTCGTGTGTTAAGGTCATAACCGGCCCTGCGGTTGCGACTCTACGGGTCCGCCGTACGCATCGTACTCGGTTCGCGTTAAATCATGCGTCGAACGAAATGTAACACGATGTGTGTATCACACGCGCGTATCATTGCGTTCCGCGTGTCGGTTTCGGTTTTGGCTCCGAGCACGAGTCGCGTGGTAGTGACGCGATAATATACCTAACCCGTGGAAGACGGTTTCGTACGGCCGAAACAATCGCGTAACGTTAGAGATGTAGCGGAAAGAAAAAAAAAAATGCGTCACGATTATTTATTTAGACAACATATTTTTGTTTTTTTTTTTCTTTACCAACACTATTATTCTATTATTGTTGTACGTACTCGTTCGGAGTTAAACACACTTGGCGCACAGTAGTGCTATGGTTGTAATCATCAAACGCACGTTTCCTAAAACGTACTATGTACTTTGTTGTGTTTACGACGAACAATTATTATTGAAAAACTTTTTAAATCGTGATTTCTTATAACGTCACGTATTGCGTTACGCGATAACGAATTCGACTGTCGAAGGCTGCTGCAGGGCGTTTCGTCTGCTGAATTATATAATACAATGTACCGTTAAGTACCATTTTAGCGTAGGTATCGTTAAAGTATTAAATTAACGCTACCAACTCTTTTTTTATTTTTTTTTTTTACTATTATTCTTGATGTGTTCGTAGTCGTAAGACCGTATGTTTCAATGGGTTTTTACACACATTCGACTATGTACATACATAGTAAATAAACGTTCTGTGAACGAACCAATGTACCATTAAAAAATGCCTAACTAATACTTAATGAAATGGTACCTACCTACATTAATATTGTGATTTTAGAGGATCGTTGAAAATCCGTTGTATATAAACAACTGTAAACCCTTAAAGTTTTTATACTGTCTATCGATTACATAAGCTTAGTGCTGCATTAGCCTATTTATCAACTGACCATTACGTTTTCGGACAATGTTTATTCATATTTTTATACGTTTATAAATTCCACCGAGAATAAAATTATTGGTATAATGCAGTCCGTAGTATATATTGTTGCGTGTTGTTCTTTTTTAACTTATTTTGCAATGTCCATTAAATAACGAACAATATTCAGATATTAATGAATGTAAAGTCAATGGAAATCAAACGATGTAACATAATAAAGCTTTTATGTATATAATAATTGTCTGGTGTATACAAACAACTGAGATAAGTTTCAATGGAAAACTTCTGAAGATGATACACATCATCTAAATAATGTGTTCACATAAAAACCATCAATGTTGTATATATATAGGGATAACAAAGATATAAATAATCAATTGATGTCTCTGTTTTGTTTCTACAATAAATAGTCTGTGTAATTTTAACGCGATGCGTAATAACTAGGGACGAGAAGCGATAAAAAATGTTGTCCATGCTTACTATTTATAGCTAGGTGAGTTAAAAATCTGCTCTATAACCTAATGAATTCATATTTGTAGTTTATTTTTTGCATATTTAGGAAACATTTTTAAGAATAGCATATTAATGATTTTCTTTGCATATAAATGCAGTTTCAGTAAATTTGTATTATTTCTTTTAATACAATTTATATTACATAAAATAATAATTGAACCCAAAACATGTAGTTTCAATAATACAGCGTACAAACCGTAAAATATTAAACTTATGTTTATATATCGCGTATTATCCAATAATATTTAAATCGAAATAGAATAAAACATAAATACTTATCGAGACACCGGCAATTTATCTTATTCGAGTATAAGACTGTATAACTACAGTACAACGCGTTTTCCGTCTTGTAGCTTTGTAGTGTGCCAAGTGGTTTTCATTAGGTTTACTACGTCTAGGTACTCGTTTACAATAATTTCAAATAATTTATATCCCAAGATTAATGTAAAATATGACATTATCGCTTATCATTATTTTATGGTTTACACTCACTATCATTAGTATAATAATTTATGGTATACGCATGCACATAATATTTTTTTTATTAATAATTGGGTACCTATAAATTTTAAATATGCCAAAAACATCAATTGTTATCTGGCTATTTTGGCCAACATAAAAGCATTAGCAGAATACTAATAGCGACATTTGGTAAATATAAGATATTCCGTATTACCGTTTGACAATTGAGTATCATCTGTTTAGTATCATCTGCTTATATAATTATATAAACATAGGTATTTGGTATATAGTATATAGTAATATAAAAAAAGGTTTTTTTTTTAATAAAAAAAAAGTAATGTGTTGGTGTTAGTATTATTATATAGTAGTAATATTTTGTATTATCTAGTCTATTTATCTATCTATGGTGAAAAAGCCCTTTCAAGATCATCTCACACCCACTCCTCCATTCTTCTCTGTCCGTTGCTCTTTCTTTCCAATTCGTTCCTCCACCCAGTGATTGCACATATTTTTGAACTAAGTACTCGTACTTCCAACTTGTTTTGGGTCTTCCAAATGGATAGTTTTCCAAACTCAGATTTGTTGAAATAACTCCGAAGGCGAAAATCGTATTATTTGTTTAACATCTCAACCTTTAAAGTCGTGTACTATACCATTCCACTCACGAAACTGTATAGGACGTTTACATTGTCCATTCAACGAAACTGCGCATTTTCTATACACGTTCGGATGTAATGTTCCAGTACATTGTGAACATAAGTTTCGGTTTTCTCACTTATACGTGGAGCATGGAAAAAGAACGACATATCATACTATGTATAGTAGTTTGAAATGAATAGCAAAATACGATGTTTGTTATTTTTCCTATCGATCGGGTCTCGAGGTGCAATTCTTCGTAACACAATACTATCATAATACTAATATTAACTAATATTACATGGTATTTTACCTTCGATACAACAGACACATACACGTATACATAAATGTACACATATATATATAAATATAATTACATTTACATTTTACGGAATAGAAAATAAATTAAATAAGTGAATTAGTTATAGCTATCATTATATTGTACTCGTATTACAAAACATATAAATACATAACGTTTTAAGGTAATAAAAATATGAAATCTATGGAGCAACACTATAATTTTTTTTTTACTACTATAATTCTTTGTGCATGATATTACTTGGATTACATTTTATATAGATAATATGTTTAAGACTAATTAAAATATCTAGAAAATAGTTTTATATTATTATGCACAGATAGAGTTGATCGCATATTAATTTCACGTTTATACTATCTATTACATATTCAATACATAAGGTTCGGAACTCTAAACCTAAAATTATTTACGAGTATAATTAGCAATTAAAAATTTTAAAACGTACAGTGAGTATTATTGTTATTATAATAATTATTTTTACTATTAGTCACTGAACAGTGTTCGTTTGGGATAGTTATCCTGACACAGTTTATTTATCGTATGGCTTTTAAATAATAAAAAAAATTAAAAAAATACACCGCTAACTTACGTAGTCGAAATGAACAAAATGACTAATGAGACAAAACATGTTCAACGCCCTATCTCAGTGTATCTTGTTCGTACTTTTTTGACTACGTATTGTTTAGATGGGTATATTAATTTTAAGAAACCGGTATTTTGTTTTTTTAGGCGTCTCAGTCGGGATTCAAGAAGTAACGGGACTTGTTTAAGACCGGCTAAATATAGACGGATGATCACAATTCCAAATTAATTTTATCAAAACATATTAAAATCAAAATGTGTACATTTATTTGAAATCTAGTAAAATTTATTGCGTTACAAATGGTAACGATATAGGTATAAGCGAATTGATTATCAATAGGCTTTACAGTAATTACTTAGTATCCTTACTTATTTCAGAGTGAAGTTTAATACTCCAGTACATTCAATACTTATTCTACATACTTATTACATTTAAACTTCTATTTTTATTTTTAAATACATATAATAATAAATTATTATTAATAGGAGCTTTTTACTAAAAAAAAAAAAAAAATATAATAATTGTAAAATTTAAAATAAAGCTGTTTTGATAAAATTAATTTTACTCTAAATAAAATACAAATAGTTCGTTAGTCAAGCATTTTTTTTCTAATACATTTAAATGATTTTATCACATTGACTAGTTCATTTTAAGTCATAAATTATATTTAGGTTTATATTTGTATGATAATAGTGATAATAAATAGTAAAAAATAATAATATATGATACATTTTATGGAACAAATATTTTGATACTTCGTTTATAGGCTTGAAGTGATATTATGAACGGTTGAAATATATTTTTAAAATTAAATGGATAACATATTAAAGATTGTTATGTAATGAATGCATGTATACCGTATAAGTATTATGTTTAAAACATTAATGTTTTGACATAATTATGGCAGACCACCATTTTGCGCCGATTGTAGCAGAATAAAAAATTTTTCCATCACGTGTTGGATATATCTGGACGTTCTTGTACGAAATCAGTAAGGTATTCGAGTGACATAATCAGCGGAATAATCTCAAGTAATTGTTTTGGATTATTACATTATAGGTAGGCACGGACTACATTTAAATGTTACAAGCCCTATAGGTCGAATAATCGATGTTGCATGAAGAAGTATATAAAATGTCGTAATTTTTTTTTTTTTTTTTATATTCACGTCAATAGTCATAGTAATATAATATAAATCTATTGAAACTTTCTTTTTTTTTCTCTTATATCAAAAAAGTTACATCATCAGGATTTATAATAATACATTAAATACCTAACGCTTAACGCTATGTGTTACGGTCAACGAAATTGTATTCGACAAAAAGTTCCGTACAGTTAACAATGCTGTAACAAACGCGGTCGTGCAGTCTAATATTGTAGTATTTCATATTTTTTCGTTATATTCTACTGCACCATATAAATGCACGTGGATGATACGTACGCGTATTCGTAACCTCGGTTGATTGGATATTTTTATATAATAATAATAATAAAAAAAAAAACACCCAACCGTATTGTGTAACGTGATGATGAAAAATTGTGTCGACCAAATTACATTGACAATGTATCAACGTTTTATTGTTTGTACTATAAAGCGCATAGCGGAGATTTATAACCGGGGATGGAAAGAAACCCTGTGTGGAACACCGTCTGATCGGTCATGGTGTTCGCCGCAAGCATTAGCAGTTTTTCGGCAGCTAACGGATGCCAAATTCCAAATGTGCACGTCACGTCGACTTTTTCGTGATAGTAATGACAACGGTGTGTCATCCTTTCCGACGGTATGAATTCGAACATATTAACGACCGAACACCGCGGCAATAGCATTGCCAGTCCTGTGTGAAAATCAAAAATACAATCTTCGCTATAGTACTGCAGTATAGGTACAGGCCGGGCACACACACCGTAATTTATGATATTTACGTTGCACGCCCGTGTTCACTACACGCATAATACATATTTACTTGGTCGTGTGTACGGTATTCAATTTACGAGGTTGTGCATACTACTGCAAAGTTTTGTGTACAATGATGTTGATAGTTGTGTTAACGAAAGCCTTTTTATTTTGCACAACGTCTAAATGTATACACTTGTCAATCGATACGGTGTACACAAAATGTGTACGATATACTCCTACTGCTCATCATTACTTGAAATATGTCTACGATATCACTGCAGATACGTCATTAACAATAACTACGTACGTACAAGTATATCTACGAACGGTTTGATCGATTAACAATGAATGTCGCCGAACGAGACAAGAGTAGATTATGACATAATCTACTCTTGTCTCGTTCGGTTAATCTACATTGTAGATTATGGTTTTACGATATCGAAGTTAAGTTCACGGACCGGAGAGTACTGATCGAGTAATAGCTGGAAATATATCTACAGCTCTTGGTCGTTGATACTAATAGGCGTGCAGGAAATAACCATCCCATTGTACTGTAATACTGGTTAGTTCTCAGTGAGGTTGTGCCGTGATACAGAACGCTAATTATAAAAGGAATAAATAACTATTTGCGAATTAGGTACATCGCTACACTAACCACAAACGAGGAAAACACATTGAAATGAAAGATGAATAAAAAATAAAATGAGAAAATAGAAAGTTTTTTTTTTACCACTATTGTTTAATACGCTTTCAAATATATTGCAGTGCAAGTAATATACTGGTTGTTTTAATATATTTTCACCTAAAAACCCGGACGACGGTGGATTCCGTCTGATATGAGCGGTGGTGTGATCTTGTATGTAATCCCATAAGCGCCACAGGTATTGCGGATGAACGATATGAAAGTTTGACCTAGGATTGGCTTCTCTGAACGATATGTAGTTCTTTTTAAAGTTGTGTTCGGGGTTCTTGATCCACTGAAAAACAAACAGAATATATAATTGTGTTAACAGTTTTACGGGAAAGTATTTTTTAAAAGTTTTAATCTCTATAGTAATTTTACTGCTTATTTTTACTTCGTTAACGGATGACGTATAATTCGAAGGATCCCACATCAAAAGTTTGAGCCGCTTGTACAATGGCGATGACAAAAACTGAAATTGTGGTTTGGTAACGACTTGAGAATTCAAAATACGTATTGTTGTCTTCGACCCGACGTCCTTTTCGTATCCTTTTGTTGGAGCGTTATTGAACCGTAACACCAAATCGTGTTGATCTAAAATTTTAAAATCAATCATTTCACAAACTCATTTAACATTTAATATTATTATAAAATTAAAAAAGTTACGTTGTAGTTCCATTACACTTATTATACAAAATATTTGGCGACTTTTTTAGTATTGTTATGTATTTTTATTTGTTTTGTGTTATTATATACTCGTATTTTTATATTGATGTTTAAAAATCAATGTATATGATATTTATTTTATATTCAAATAATTACCAAGATTAGAATAGAAAAAAAAATCAAACAAAAATGTAAAAAAAAATGTCTGCGTTCTTCCTTGGGTTTCATTTGTGAATCAAGGTCTTTATGTTTTAACGATTGAAACATTTTTAAATGAATCAGTTAGTATTTTATTGTAGTCTAACGATGTCAACCATTTAAATGTAATCAGAATAATAACTCGGTACATAGATTTATGATACAATTATTATTTATATTGTGTGCATGGATTACATATAAATAATTAATGGGGTTTTTTTTATTTGATATGTCAATAACCTGTCAAACAAAATTACATATTTTGCACATCACTTTTGTTGTAGAAATATAAAGATAGGATGTAATACGAGTATGTTTGTTGAATAAAGTAGAAACAATTGTCAATTAAATTGTTGTCGAGTGTTATTTGTTCACTTCCACGTGAAATTATAAACATCTATATTTATAACAATTATTTTTCATCACAGATACGGATGTGATTCAGTAATAATTCCGTAATAATGATAGACATAAGCGTATTGTCTCCACCAAGAGACACTTCCTAATCCGTCGCCTATTTCATGTTGCACCCAATCCTTTCTATAGTTATTAGTACAAAATTACACAAGTACGTTCAATTTAAATTATTATCTTTTCTTAAAATTGGTACATCGTTAATGAAAACTGAATAACACTTAAAATCTTTTTTTGGTAATATTTACAAATTAATCAAACTTATACATTTTTTCTTTGAACTTTTTCCTCGGCTAATTCATCAACGAAATGCAATCAAAACAATACAACTTAAAGTCGACAACGAATTTGTTTCAGTATTATCAAATTGATGCATTGACGAATACCACGTTTTACCGCGGGAGAATGAGAAATCATCGATTAGGATTGTACTCAAGTCATGGATTAGCATGATTACGAAAATATTTGTTGATTAACTATACTTAAGTATAGGTAGGTTTTTGAAAACATTATACGGATAGTAAACGATCGGATTTTAATTTATATTCGACCATAATTTTCATCGAAATTATTACGAATAGTAGCCGTTGTGTTTATTTCGATTTTATATTGCAAATCCACAGGGAAAATAGTGTAATGTACAAATCGTCAAAGGAAAAATTTTTATTTTGTAATTTTTAAAAAAAAAAAAAATATGATTAAAAGTGCACAACTCGCTACCATGTCACATCTCTTGAGGCCCGTGCCTTCATAGGGCCTAAGTCCAGAAACGTTTCGAGATGGTTGTTTTTGAAATTTTTCTCGTATACATACAGTTCGTCAGGGTCATACAATTTACCATTAGGCAGGATAGACAACTATAGTCTCTGTTATGAGGGGCCTCGGATTTTCGCCTTAATGTGTTTATTATTTTATTTTTTTGAACAACTTTCATTGTATAAAATAAACGTAATATTTCAACGATATACGATAAATCTATAGGGATGCACATAGTAATTTTGCCCGATGCTTGAAAACGCCCCTGATCGGGTCCTGCCGTAATCAGCCGTAAACGTTCAAGTGACGTGCGCAGTGGTGTAGTAAGGGTATGGTGAACTGTGCCTACGTCAGCGGTGCGAATTGCAAAGGGGTGCAAAATTGTGCAAAAGTCGTATTTTTAAACTGCAATTGAAATTTTTCCCTTATACTTTTTGAAATACGTAGATGTTGTCTATTTGTATACTCTACGTGTGAATTTAATGAAATTATGAAAATAACATAAGGGCAATTTGATATGAAGGAATTATCGATGAATTTGCCGCCAGCCATAAAATGAGAAAATCAAATTTTCGAAGTTTAAAATTAACACTGTAATAATAACGTAGAAATATAAATTGTATAGTAAAAAAAAAAAAAAAATAGTAAAATTAAAGGTTGAAAAAATATCATAACATCAAATTTTAATTGTTTAAAAAGCGTTTTTTTCCAAGTTTTCCAGGGATGCTAGTTAGTCTTTATACGCCATTGGACGCGCGACCAAAACGTTGACTTGATTCACACCTATAAGGTATCCGAGGTTGGAATTACGGAGGGTGGCCGCGTTGGATATGATCGCGCACGTGCCGAACACCTCGTCGTCGCCGAACAGCGGCGTGTCCGGTATGCTCTGGGCCAGAACGCGGTGCTCGACGTCTGCGCTCTCCAACGTCCTGAACCCTTCCACGGCTGAAGCCATGTCGCACACCCAGTCGCTCTTAACGTTGCTCGGCGCTTGCGGTCGGTACGGCACGTTGTACGGGTTCTCGTCCTTGGCGGACCCGTAATTGCTGTTCTCCTTCATGACCACCTGCCGCAGACGGGCGATGATCTTGTTCTTGAAATTGAACAACCTGCGAAACAGTAGAGGCTCGTAGTAAACATTCTACGGAGACTTAAATTATTTTTCATATTTTAACAATCTGGGATTACTAATTTAGAACTTAAGGGTGTTAAGCACCCCTTGACACCCCCGTATGTGTGAAATGAGTTCCGCACATGTTCATCTGAACGATATCATCCGTTGTGAGGTATGATGGGTGTAAAGGAATAAATGGAAAAACAGTATTTAAGATAAAAAGAAAAAAAGTTCGTCAACAATATTCGAAAGTTCAAACCACGGTTCATAGATGATTTCGATATTTTTCTTTTTCAATTAGTTCTTCAAGCAGGGAATTTCGTAGAATTCGGAACATTTTATTAACTTCAAAGTTGTAATAAGTCCAATAAGTGACTTAATACTTTTAAGTAATATTTATTTTTTAATTGATCCCTATTACACATGACTAATTTATTAATTTGCGCAAGATTTTTTTCATCTGCATCCTTTTACTAAATATATTAATAATATTATATGAATAAAGGTCATGACGAGTAAATATTTGAAAACTTTAAAATAATATGTTGACTTATTCTTTTCGTTCAATGGTTGATGAATTATTCTTATTTTTCCCGGAGGTTATTAACCTAAATTATTTTTGTTTGTTAATGTCAATCGATGTGGATCATAATTATCAGCACGAATATGCAATAAAAAAAAAAATCGTTAAATTTAACCCCTTTTACCCGAGAACCGTCCATATTATTTATACATAATGTATATATGTCGTTCACATAAAATACGTCCATAAGCAAATAATTTTTTACTGAAACTTTAAACATTAAACTTGTTTAGTGGATATAGGTACGTGATATTTTTAAGAAAAATGTAATTTAATATTCCTTTGAAAAAAATGTTATTTTTGGAAATTTAAATTTAATTTCAATACTTAAAACCTAATAAACTAATAAACCTAAAAACTAATAACCTAAAACATCCGGACTACATGGAAGAAATTTTACTGTTTTTTATAAAAAAAATTACTAATCCTAAATCGAAAAAAAATTTAGGTAGAAAAATCATACGATTTTCGTACATTCTAATTATATGATTTTTTTATTTGTTTATTATACCTTTGTTAATTTACACATATCTTAAGTAATTATGAAAATCAACATACTACTCATATTGTGTCGATCCTTAAAACTGCCATTTTCGTTAGATCCTCATTTTATATTTTTTGTAATTCTTATTACATATCTAGAGTGTTAGAGGAACCATCACGTCAAATTACAAGTTTATACGACGGTTTGTCGTTTGTGAGATTTAGCAAGCAGTGTATGAGGGGTATTTGAATTATTTATAAATATATTTATGTATTTTTTTACTGTATAAACCTATTCGGGCTTAGTTGCTTAGTTTACTATAGCAGCACATTGTATAGATTTTCCTCGTACATTGTACGCACTATGCAATATGAATTCCAAAATAGCAATTTCTAAACTTGACACGTTTTGCACGAAGAGGTAAAAATATGTATAGTATATTTATATGCACACAATACTTAACAGGTAAGTATATTAAGTCCGTATAAGTACATTAAATACATATCGCGTACGTAATATTAAATAAAACATGTTAATATTACGTTTATCGTAGGCATATAATCGTATTGTAATATACATGCGATTTTTTCAATAATCATTGTGTAATATTTTAATACAACAGTATATGGCTGTCGAGTATGAATTCAACCTATTCTTTTGGATGGTGTACGATATATTATACTGGTAGAATATTAAATTATAATATACGATTTGAGTTATTATAATTTGATAGAATATTGTAACTGCGACATCGCATTAAATAAATACGTTGCAAGGTACGTATAATAATATTTAGAATACTTATTATAACGATGTAGTCGCTACCGTATAGTGGTTTCGCTATTATATTATAATAAAGTATAAGTATACGAGTATAGTGTTTCGTTCTCTTCAACGAGGAAATTTGATACCTAATATACACTCGACGAGTATTAATTAGAGGGAAAAAAATGGTTCGTTTACATAACGATGTTTACGCATGCATAAACAGATATATTATTTTTAATAAAGTCATTTAATGTTTTTAAAAATGGGTATAACTAATAGCACATTAATTTTAAAAATAATGTAACTGCTATATATATATATATATATATATATATACATATATACTAAATGTTCCTTAATTATGGACTTGGAATGGTCAAAACTCCTTAAACGTGTATCGATTTAACAAATTATAGTTGTTTTTAACATTTTTACTGCTTCCCTCATATTTGATTCCTGTTTGTGACTAATTTTTTTTACATAATATGTACATAGGCTTTTGCGTTTAAAATGTATTAGTAACTACAAATACTCGCATATGTTCAGTTGTTGAAGGTGATTTTTGTTTTAGGCCTTAAATATTCCTAATACTGTCTGTAAACATAGTACCATTGATTTTAGAATATACGATACGGATATAATATACAGATACGCCATCAAATTGTTATGATTGACAGTGTCAACGCGGTGTCCACTAAACGTCGCTGAGATTATTTGCATTCAACATGATAAAAATTGGTTTTTAACAATAAAAACAGCAACCAATAATAATGTTTTAATAAATAAACTTTACCAATTATAGAAACAGAATAGAAAGTTTTTTGTTGTTGAAAGCCGATATTTATCAAATTGAATGCAACGGTTATGGCGACGTCTAGTGGCTGCGTGTATATAAGTGCTACCAATTTTAACAATAGGCATATAATCTGTATATTCTGAAATCAATGCTAGTACTTCAAATCACTCTTGTTCATCATATATTTGTAATTTACCGCAGATACAGGGATACCTTAGTCTTTTATATTTTTTAGTTTGTCCTTATTATCCGATTTCCCAAGAAACCTATAAGCTTACAGCTTGTAGATGACGTCATACTGATCAAGTACTCGTAATACTTATGAAAAATGCATATTTTATATAAATGTTTTATCTTAACTCCTTACTATATAACTCATTACAGAAAAAATAATAAATGCATTAAACGAGATTGAGTTGTTCGTCTAACCGTCATAATAATTTGTGGCAAATTGTTTTAATTAGGTTGTATGTCAGGTGTTTTAAGAACCACTGCAGTTAGTTGTTATGGACTAATTGTACGGTTAGGTCTTTGTGCTAAACGTTTTGTTCAATTAATTACCCATTAATTATAATGATAAACTTGAGATGTAAAGATTTAATCTTTAACATTTATAAATTCATGTCGTATTTAAATTATTCAATTACATAGGTATTATAATCTATTTAAAACTCGTACGTAAATTTAAGATTGAAGTTCAAACGTTCGACGTTAAAATGTAATTTATAATTGAAAATGTACTAAAGTAAATTACTACTTGCATATAATTCGATAAACTCTCAGATCAACACTTATTTAGGTGAGTGTAGTACCTGTATACATAATTACCGTTTCCCAGTAAAACCAATTTATAGCTTTTATTAAATTTAAAATCTTAATTACTTATAAAATACGATTATAGATTATTAATTTATACTCCGAAAATATTAATTGTACTGGTGATGTTTCTTAATTAATGGTCGATGTGATTTTGATGAATGATTTCAAAGCAGACTGTAATATACTTTTAAATTGTGATTTAATCAATTATTTAACGTCACCACCGTCAGCCTACGATATATATATATGTTTTCGTACAACTATATAATGGAAGCTACACATCTCAATAATTAGATTGAACTGATATTAAAATTAATAATCTAATAATCCTAATAGGAATAAATATTTCTTATTTACAAAAGAAATCATTAAATGTCCGGAATTTATGTCAAGTATTAGTGATCATTAGAGCCCGGATTTATGTGCATTTAAAAAGTGTCAAATATGATGCAAATATGTAAAAAAAAAGTGGCTAAATATGCGATTATATGCATTATGTTACACTTTATAAAATTCTAAATATTTTATTAAAAACAAAAAAAATTTATAATACCCACTGCTTTATATTTAAAATCATTTAAATCAATCTAAAACTTTTAGGAAACTTAAAAACGAGAATAACAATAAAAAAAAAAAAACTAAAAATAGATATTTTATATCATTTGAAGTTACCTACTCTCAAAAACTAATAAAAAATTTAAAAAAATACAAATCTTTTAAAATAATATTTTTGAAACTTAATACCTATCATATCTATTTGTGCTCTATTCGAGGCGATTATAAAATTTACTGTAAATTAAAATAGTTAATTTATTAAAAATCCATTAAATATACATGTTATATGCATTTATGAACAAATATGCAATAATCCTCGAAATATGCAAAATATGCAATATAAAATTAGGTGTTTAAATTCGGTGTGATATGAATCGTGGACATTTTAAATCTCCATAGATGTGCATACATTTAGTACAGACATGCAAATGCATATAAATCCGAGCTCTAGTGATCACCATGGTTTGAAGTTCGTGCCCTAGAAAATGCCTGAAAAAGTATGCATTAAAAATTGGCAAAATTTGCTTTGAAATATGCTTTAAAAAGTTAAAAAATATGCATTTAAATGCACTTCCAGGAGGTTAAGCGTATTTGCACGATGGTTTGTAGCACTGACTTAAGGGCAGTTGCTCACGTTGTATCGAATGTTGTACGCATATATTCCCTCTGGGGTGTACATCCGTGTGCGAACTTATACACGCTTGAAAAAGTGGTAGGAAAGCAGAAAAATAAAATGGACCACGTGATTCCAGCTGCTGCCACTGAAATTCAGATTTCGAGTTCAGAAACGGGAAAAAAGACGTGCAAGGAGGTATGGTGGACGTTTTCTTTGAGCACAAGTAGAGAACGAGATGATTCAAGACTGGATGCAGGACGACACGTATTACATCGTGTACCAAATTCTGGTTGCGACTTGCTTCCGACGTTGGACACGAACGTTTGCCACTCGACGTACGGATTACCGGTACCAACTACGGTGAAACCTCGGTATCTTGAAGTCGTAAGGGATCAAAAAAAAAAAAAATTGACATATCAAAACTTGGAGTTACCGAGGGAATTCGAAACATAAATAACATTTAAAATAAAAATTTTTAATTATTGAGAAAAATGTGTATTTATATATTTTATAGATATTATTAGTATTCGTAATTTGGGTCAGTACTCTTACTTATAATATTTTCTATGAAAGTAAAAAATCTGTCATTTTTGTTCAGTATTAGAATTATTTCAATAACCTAAACCATTAAGTGCAGAAAAAATGTTGTTAGAAACTCCTGACTGTTATTGGACGTATTTTTGAAGTTCATGAATATAAGTCCAAGTAACTTTTTCACTGGATGTCTAAAATTATGCACTTAAAAAATGCTTGGGTACTTAAAAAAATCAGAAATAATTTTTGAAATAACATGAATAATCCATTCATTTTTTTTATAGCTATATTTTATTTTTTTATGTCACAATTAATAAAAAAATAGATTTTAATTATTATTTTTGAGCCTTCATTAACTGCGTATAATGTACGTCTTTGTTAGTAATTCATTTTAAATCTGAAAGTTTTGAAACAAATGTATTCATTAAATGTACGAGTATCAAGAAGGCAAGAAAATAAAAGATAATACAATTCCTATTTTTAATTTTATATATATTTTCCATTTAGATTTTTGATAGATTCTAATAGAATGTTTTATAATATGTCCGATAAAATAGAAATATGCATAAATATGCCAAATATACAAAAACATGCCAAATATGCAAAAACATGCAAAATAAGATTTCACATATTTAACCGGGGTACGTTGAAATAGATTTCTATGTCATCTAGCATTAAATACAACTTTGCATGATTGATATGCAAATGCATGAACTTACGAGCCCCGGTGATCACTATAGTTATCGTATTGCCGGTTGAATTTAAGTAAAAAAGAAAACAACCAATACAACGATTTTATATTGATGTCCTATACATATACACGTCTAACCTAACCTAACGTGAAAAAATATTAAAATAATACGATTTTTTCCAATGCCCATTCGACAGTCATGTTACGTAAGTATATTGTATATTATTTATACATAATATATTATACACAACCATAGTAGGACGTGTATACAACATTGTGTTACCTGCCTGATTTTTTCAGTCTTATCTAAATGCGTTTCACTAACGCGCATTAACGGATTCCCGTTTTTCGGATGGATGGTGGTGTAATCGCCTTCGTCGTAATATTCGGCGTAAGGCTGCTGTTGCGTGTAGGTCAACTCCTGAGGATGATGGTTCTTGACGCTTATCTGGCGCCAATACTGCAGCCACAGCAGATAAATGTATCCGCACATGCCCAGCATTACGACGTTCAAGAAAAACCATACTGTTAACGCGACCGAACGCATCGTATTCAAATGTTACAGGACAGCTTGGCTGAAAATCGGAATGGAAAAAAAAAAGAAGAAAGAATAATGTTAAACAATTTAAAAACATAACCTAACCTAACCTAATATGGTAGGTAGTGTTATAATAATGATTCCACATCGAGTTCACCACCGATTTAACGACTAGCCGATAATGCCGGTTGATAGCAAGATGTTACGGGCGTGTCCATATAAGCATTTCGACGGAGTATCTCCTAATTCGTATGTATTATACCACTATACGTGGTCAGTAAAACGATTACTGTTATTGTTTCGAAAGATTTTTAATTAAAAATGATTTCTGTACGGCGAAAATAATTTGTAACATTCATTAATCGTGAATATCAAACAACGATGTTCAAGATTTATCAGTGCAAATATATTCATACTTGGATAAAAATACTTTTTGGATATGAATTTCAAAAACATTTGATAAATTTAATAATCATTATTGGAACCGATTCCGTACGAGGTAGTATCGTGTACTTTGTATGATATTTGTATAAAACTATTTTAAAAGTTCACAAGTGCGTGTACAATTTTAAACCTTAAGTTTTATATTTATGAATAGATTTTTTTTATAATTTACAATATTCGTGTTTAGTAGAAAAACATTGTTCAGTAAATAATTAAAAATTGAATACGCTACATAATAACTTCCGTTTTCAATTTAAATCTAATTTTAATCAGCTGAGGAGTTTTGAAAAATTTATTACACAAGACGTTCATGTATTACACCAATTAAAAAGCGTTAAAACCGTGGTTGTAAATGTTTATTAAAATTAAAAACTACAAATTAAATAATACACTGATCCTTTATTTGAATGATATTTTATCGGTATTTTATACGTGCACAATATATATTGAAGTAATTGACTGGAAAGCGTTTTTTAAAAAAAAATAAATAAAATAAAAAACAGGTAATTTTGTTGTTGAATATATTTTTTTATCGTAAAAAGTGCTGTTTGCGCGTAACAATGTAAACATGTTAATTAAATGCTTATTGAACACAAGTGCGAGCACTTACCGTTCACATTAATCGCGAGCACGTGTTTTGTTTATTTGAAAAATACCAAAACCAAAACGTTTACCGAAATCGATATAAACGCCGTTCAAATATTGACTATTGATAATGGTAACTAACTCGCGGATGGCATCATTGATCGGATAATCGGAGGGGTTTGAAATCGTTGTGCACGGGAAAAAGAAAGAAAAAGAAACGCGAATGTGCAGCGAGAACGCTTATCGAGATCCGACGTACGTCCCTCGACGGATCGAAATGAAGTTTTACTCGTACTTCGTTTCGACTTTCGCGAGGCGACGGAACCCGGTCGACCAACGCTATCGTTTTCACGGCACAGCCCGTTCTCGTACCGTTCCGCGCGTAGCTTTTGGAAAAAAATCAACCTGCCGCCGTGCAATACCCTTGGCCATCCTCCCACTAAGGAAACGCGACGTCGATGCGAAAATAGTTGCTTAGGAAAAATATCGTACGACATGTCATGGGTCTGCACACCGTACCCGATGTTGCAGCAACTAGAATGGCTCAGTTGCAAAAGTGTTGTCTTCCGAAGATGACGATTATATTGCCTTACATCGTCGAAGGTATCGGGTACGTTCTCGTATACAGAATAATGTCGATTGTCGCATTTCTGTTGTCGCGGCACAAGATGATGTTAAATTTCAATCATCAAGGTATTTAGGCGTATAGTTACGACGGGACTCGTCATCGGTTTTCGCCGTGATTATTATAAATCAATATTTATGTAAAAGTTATGAACAAAAATACAAAATAAAACGAACGTGGCCGACGAAGCGATTGATAATGGGAACTTTCGTCGACCGACCGGACAACATTAGTCGTTCATGATCGGTTGCTATTGCGATCCCTAATGTATATTTTTTCCGTTATTTCTACGGAGAAAAAAAAAAAAACGATTATCACGCGATGTTTACGCGAAATCACACGGCGTCGCGTTGCTGCAATGGGGTAGCACGGCCTTAAGTTGTTCGCGATTACCTGGTCGCACGTTGGTCGCACGCGGTCCGTTTCCCGTCCGGACGCGCACCCGTTCTGACCTGCAGCCGCTGGGGATGTCCTTTGGACGCCGAGCCCGTGCACCGGAAAACGTTTGGCGGCCCCGAAAACGTCGGACGTTCGCTCGGCCGCGCGGCACCAGCGCGTGTAAGCCGGAAAACGTTTGCCCGAGGTACGCGCGCACAGCATCGCCGACGCCGCGAGGGGATCAATAAAACCCGTACTTGCGCCATCCCGACGTCGCGTTGACTGCCCGCCGTGTGGTGCGTAAACGTACGAGCAAGTATATACTTGTACGGCAGATCTTGTACTCTGTACGGGCGGTACGACCCGAATCGTATAAGTAGGAAAAATCGAAAGGTCAAGCGGACTTAATGAACATGGGCACCTTACAAGAGTATAATTATCTTTGTGGAACGATCGGACGTCTACTAAGAGCGTTTGAAATCTGTGCAATCTACAAGCCCAACCTAGTACCTAACAAGTGATAATTATGTAAGTTTACGGTCTTCGCTACTCCCACGATTGTGATTAATCTATGTGGTTTAAATTTAAACAGCGGTAAAAGGCCCGTATTTTTTTTTTTTTTTTTTTTTAATTTTTTACCACGCGACAGTCAAAATTCTAAAATATCAATGTACAATTTATCTGGGGAGTCGGTAAGTATTGTAATCCAAATAAATTCCATGAAACTTTTCAGCGTGTTTGGGCAGTAGGTTAAAGTCCTTAGAATAAGCCCCGCTTATACATGTATGTAATAATGGATTTCTATTACACACATACGCATGTATATACACGTGCGAATAAAGAACGGGTGTTGTTCGCATAGGGGATGCGATGTTATACGTATATACTCATACATATATGCATGTGTACACTATCGTACGGTATGTATTATGTGCAAGCGCATAAATTATTTCACCATTAAACAGGGCATGTCGTTTCACTCCCTTTCCCCCCTCCCTCCCCATCGCTATTTTAAAAGGGACGAAACATGCTGACCGGCATCATACATTACCCGTACAAAATTTATACCGCGACGACTTCTCCTACACGCGGCCGTGTATGTCCGCGCTATCTGCACGCATTACTCACCCGCTGCCTACCCGACGAAGAATAGCGTCGAAAGAAATCCGTTTTCGCTCCGCCGTGAACAGTTGTCAATCACGTCGTCGGGCTCTATTCGTTTTCGAAGCGGCGAAACCGTTCCGAAAACGAAAAACGGACTCGTTGGCTAGAACGCGTGGTAATTAAACGAACTAACACCGCACCGGGGCTAATAAAAACGCAGCGTCCTCGCATAGGCGGAAGTACACGCAGTAGCGGCTCGTATTAAATATTTCGGAGAGACTTAAATTATCTAAACATAAAATCTATATCCAAACTACCAACAAGAAGAACTCTTTTACTGAAAAATTAACTATACTTAATTGAATATTTTAATTTTAACTTCATTAAACGGTACATTTTTTTATAAACTAATTCTGCAATTTTTTTTAACCGCGATTTCGTAGATTGACTAATGACGGCACGGAAATTATTGTCGTGAACCCAGTTGAAAACAGCGTAGTATATATGTAATATACGTATTTACGTAGTACGTGGATTATTCTCCCCGGCCCTTTCCGTCAAACAATCCAAACCATTACATGTTACGATTGAACCTGTCGGACGAAATTACTAAAATAGTGTTTCCATCGAAATTACTATGTATAGGTTTTATATTTTATAGCTTTAAATTTATAGTAATAAATATAGAAAACGCTTTAACATACGAGTATTTTCAATGAAAATAAAAATATCTATACATTTTTAAGTAGTTATTATTTATGAGTACCTGTTTTTTTTATCAAGGGGAGACGTTGTCTCAAAGTCTCCTCTGAGTATACGGAGTCATTTTCACGACTTTTTTTCTACTTTTCGCAAACTCAACGGGTCGAGCAAGTTAGAGCCTACCCACTTGCTTATCTACCTCCTCCTTCCTCATAAATCCGGCACCGGTCACAGTACGTTCCGACCGCTGTCCGTCCGGGTTTCGAGCGGAGAACGATTGAAAGTATGCGCGTTGCGAGTAACATGATTAAAAATCATCGTCTACGGCTCTCGAGTTTTCGGGAAATCGATCCGACCGGCACCACTAAGAACGGGCGCGATGAACGATACGCTCGCGGTGCGGAGCCGGTGCGCCCGGAAACGATGGCCGCCAGGAAGCCGTTACAAAGGGACGGCGTATCTCGCCCGCGTCGATTTTCCGACCGATGTTTATTGCACGATAACGTTTGACACGCGTCACTTGCAGCCGGCGGTATCGTTCTCACAGACAACGGCGGTCACCGAAAAACGTATTCCCGGAGTTCGTGCGTCCTTAGTTCCGTAAACCCAGGGCAGGGGAATCGATCGAAATGCAAAAATCGCACCTCCCCCCCCTCCCCGAATTACGACCGTTTCCATCGGTTCCGGTGATCCTTGGCATTCGTCCGTCTAAAACGGCCGAGGGAAGTTCGTTTTTCTCGTTTTACACCGAGGTCGCGTTCCAGCGACGATATGATATTTATGATGGATAAAAATAAAAAAAATACCACATCGTTAAATTTGGTCTGACACTTTATTTTATATAGAATATGTTATAATGTATAAAGAAAACACGATTAATATATTTATTTAATATTATTATAAATCAATATTATTATATTATTATTATTATTATTATTAATATTATTATAATTATAAAACAGTCTTAATCAACAAAATGTTCTGATGCTCAACGATGGTGGTCAATGATGAGCCGTAAAATACGTATACATAATAATATACGCTATTCAATTGTATCGTTTTAAGTATAATATATATTATTAAGAAAATATTATTTATATAGTAATGTTTTTAAAAACCACGTTGTATGTAAGTTACAAAGTCGATAGGACATATAATAATGTATATATGTAAATGTATCACTTATTGCGCACACATTATAATATTATAATATACGATAAATAGTTATTTTTTATAACATTATTATTATTATTAGGTTTACGAGTAATTAGATTTTTCTCAAAGTATTTTTAACACGCGTGCACATTATTATAAACATAATATAGGCTAGTTATTTTGTACGCGTAACAATATCGAATAAAGTTTCTCGTTGCGCCGGCGGACTATTAGGTTAGGTTTACGAGAAAGTATAAGATATAATAGGTTGTAATGTATATTATACATTGTTATGTTATATAAAGCGACTGCTACGTATGCGCCTATATGTAATAGGTAAACAATGCGATTAAAATATTGTGTCCGGCCACCGAAATAGCTGAAACTCCCGTCAAAACAGTTTTTCTCGTATTATTGAGTTGTTGTGCAACTGCGCGCGTTGTATTACATTGTAATGTTTTCTGCTATGACGTCGTGTTTGTTATTATTATTTATTAAGAAGTATCGTTGTTTGGGGAGGCAAAAAAACAAAAACGGAGAAGCGTAATTTATCAAGCGTTAGTTGTACGAAGTCAACAGTTTTTATTCTTCTTCTGCTTCGTTTTGATAGGTTATGTAACGCACCGACGATTTTTCTCCGGTCACCAGTGACTGAAAACATGTACAACAACAAGTGTTAATGAATAATGCAATGTATAATATTATTAGTAATGTTAACAATGTTAGTATTTTATACCGTAAAATACGATCGATTAATAACAAAATCCAAAAAACATCACTTATAATATCAACAATTATGTACAAGGTATTAAGTATTGGATTAGGAATTATAAAAAAAGTTGAAAGTTTGAGACTCAGAAAATAAAGATATTGTACTTATCCTATGCCAATATTTATAATAATAATTGTTATTTTGTAAGACAGTTTGTTATTCAATAAAAATTGAAAATTATCGTCACAGTTCTAAAATTATCCCGTCTAAACACTAAACATTTTTGTATCATATTAGTTAAGATTTGCCTTTATCTGTAGACTACGTTTAATAATATTCAATAAATTTAAACCCTTTTTATTGTACCAAAATGGTATCAAATATTTACATTTTAAGGTTCCAATATAAATAATTGCAATGTATCCAATTTTATCAATAATTTTTTCTAAATTTCTTTAATTCATTTTTTTCTATTACAAAATGCGTTTGCGTTAAATCATTTTAGAGATGTGCGTATAAATAATGATGTAGGGTTATGTGGTTTTGTTATTCTAAACAATGGTATACTTAATTTTAGTTTCTATAGCGTTAATGAAAAATGAAACCAATAAGCAAATAATGATTTTTTGAAGATATTGTTAATCAAAACTGCCCAAATGTATACTACATTAGAATGGTTTAGTATAAGCTCTATAAATTTAGATTTTTAGTAAAGCTTTAATAGATTTTTGTTTGACTTACCTAACCATTAAAATTAAATGGTTATTGTTTTGTATTTTTACAGTATTCACAAAAGTTTTTGAAAAAATTAATCAATAAACCAATAATTTTATTGATTTTTTTTGCCAATATAAGTACATAAAATAGTTACCTATGTGACGTGACCATATTTATACTCTGTTATAAATGTATTACAAAAAAAAAAAAAAATAAACAACCTTAAAATGCAAATAAATAAATATAAATATAATTAATTTAATACGAGAACGGGAGGTTTGTCATTTGATCGACTTATAATCAACTAAAGTTTTGAGTTTATTAACTGAAATCCACTCATGAAACTACGATTAAAATTATTTACTGAAAATTATCGCCTTAAAGTGTGTGTATAAATATATATATTTTACTCTTATTTTTGTGTAGATATATAAGTTATTGGTTTTATACTTTGACATTGGATGTATTCATAAGCTTCGAGTACAATTTTCACTCATTGCTATTATCTTAAATATCTTATACTAATTAATTGCAAAAGCAATCTGTATAAATCGCAAATTTACGAAATTATTATAATCTATGGAGACTTTAATTAAAATATAAATACTAAACAGTAAAATGATATTTATCACAACGAAATAATATAATACATATACATTATATATTATTATTGATTGGAAACCGATGATTGTCGATATATTATATTCTTTTTTTTTTTTACAAAAAAAAAACATATTGTATATTTAACCAACTTTAAATTCAGGAGATTTTATTTTTTTTTCTTCTTTTGTCGGTGGACTGCGCAGTAAGTAGAGAAGTGGAGCGTACAAGAAATTCAACATAGCCGTTCCGAATAACATCCATTCAAATCCAATTGTATTCACTAATGTTCCGCTTAAAGCCGGCCCTGGTGAAAATAGATTGAATTCTCAATTTTCTGTCGTAAAGTTTCCACATTAATAAATCGTGTAAAGACATAATAATATACACAGCTGATCATGATGGTATTTATTTATTTTTTTTGTTAACACATAGATATTGAAAGATATCGCATAAATGGTCGATTTCATTTGCATGGTGAAGACGAAGAAAGAAATAAATATCAATATAAACACATCATTTTAGTGACAAAGACTGTTGAAAATTAAATTTAAAAAGTATTATATTAAAAAAGGTTTGACTCTTTAAAAGTAGGCAAGCAATGAGATTGTTTTATGTCAATATCGAGAAATTCTAGGAACATAAATGTACAAAATTGTAGACGTACAAGTCAACCAATATAAAAAAAAACTAAATAAATACCTATTGATGATTTTTTTCTAATCAAATAATCAATTAAGTAATAATGTAAAAAAAAAGTCTCAAAAATTAAGAAAAAAAAAATGAATTATTAAAAATGAAATCAACTTATGAATAGATATAAAACGTATTTTTGAAAATAGGTAACGTTAGAAACTAGGTAAACATCGGGTTCGCTAATATTAAATGGATTACGTTTTTAACTATCAATTTATCTACTTTCAATATACCTTGAGCTTAAATACAAGTAAATATTTAAGAGCTTTGAAATAGCCATTAAGGATATCATTCAAAACAAAATTTGTTTTCCTATTTTCAATACAGAAAAAAAAACAGGACAGTTAATATTTACATAAATAATATTTAAATACATATAGCACTGACATTATGTATCACAGAATCGAAATTCCAACAAAAACCATAAAATTGGTTTAAAATTAAAAACTTTATGATTTAAAAATATACAGATTTAAACTAAAATAATAACTACTCTCTAAGCATTTGGAAAAAAATCAAATTTGACATTGTCTTATAATTTGTCTGTTACATTATTATTAAGTTTTGCGATTGAAAAATTTCAAACTCTCATAAAGAATGCGGATACTTAGTACGTGTATATGTTGAGGTGTATGACCGCAGTCGGTGAATGTGGATACTCACCGGTGCATGTCAACATACACCAAAAACCGTAGAGAATGTTGTCAAAATAGCCCTTATGCGATCATACACCGGTGATTGTGAACATTTACAACTAGTGTTTGATAAATGTTGACCACGCTTGAAGTGCGATGTATGTTATAAGATATTTTCGATAATATTAAGATTTAAGATTTTTATGAGACATGCTCGGCTATTATTACTGCTATCACTCTAGGTAACAATCTTGATATTTAACAATACGATTTTTTAATCGTAAAATTGCCAAGTACCTATATCTTCGTTAGTATTGATGCGTATACAAAACATAGAACAACAGTGTCTTTTCACGGTGTTTAAAAGTGTTATTTTAAGTTTTGATTTGAATAAAATCTAACATTATCAATCAGAAAAACGGAAAATATGAAAAACATTTCTTGTGAAAAGTTCATGTCATTTTTAACAAAAAAAAAAAAAAGAAAGAAAAGATAATTGTTCCGATTGAAGTGCCGAAAAATACAATAAATGTAGGTACGAGAGAAGTTATTGTTTAAAAGAAAAAAAATTGTCCCAATACACAATAATAAAATGAACAATCTAAACCTATTAATTGTCCATTTGTATGTCTTATTGATTATTAATTGTGAAATAATTCTAATTATATGATTTTTTTTTCGTATGCCAACATTCAACGAATAACTAATGTGTATGTTAACGAGTGCGAGCGCTTCAAAATAGAAATTCTGCACCGAAAGAAATGTGCGCATAAATTATAATCATAACTCACGTACGTACCGATCGTATATCCCAGACAAAAAGCCACGTCACCAATAGCGTATACGCTGCCATAAACAGCTGTGTGTCGTATGTCAACCAAATAGCCAAGCTCGGGCATCATCGACGAATCGACCATGCCAATAGCAAAACCTAAACCGGCGTTGGGCACAATCAAGTGGTTGATGTTTCTTGCGGTGGGTATCTGTAAAAAGGGGAAAGGGCGAATGGAAAAAAACGCACACATTATTTGATTACAATATATACGGTCTCGCGAAATCTATATTCTACGGTCTTAAACAAAAAAAATCTTACTATCATCAAACAAATTCCGATCACGATCAATCCAATCATTGCGGCCAACCATCTGTAAATCACATACATTCGTTTAACATTGTGACGCGGTGCAGATAATAGCGAATCGATCTCTTGCGATCGAGTCGTTTTATGATGTAGATAAAAATACTATATTACGATATATTGAGTACACTTAGATTTTATCCTAGAAATTAAATGTATGATGATTTTTGTGTTGAAAATTTAAATTTTTTATATGAATGCCAAATTTTATTATACACATTTTGTAAAATTTAATTTAATATTAAAGATTATCAACCAGTGCAATATTATGATACGAAATTGAATAAAAATAATAATGATTTAAAAGTTTCGTTTAATAATACTAATTTCGGGAAATTAAAAACCAATTACGGAAGAAGGAATTCTTTTATTTCGTAAACATGACATGCATAAATGCATTTTCTTTTGTTAACTTTAATGAGTATAAATACTGTGCATTAAATGTTTTACATATAATTTAAGTTTTATTTTCTTTTCCATTTTAATAATATTTATTTAATTTTATTACACGTACGATTATCGAGTAGTGTATTTTCATCGTTAAAAGTACCATATTATACATAATATTTTAATTCATTGAACATCCGTGTTAAGCATTTCATTGCAATTGCGATTGATTATTTTCTAATTTAAATTGTCTGCACTGTATAATTGTTGGCGTTGTAATAAAACGTCATTATTATTAAATATATATGTAAATGTATGTATGTATACCTTCCCATGCGATGTCCGAGAGGTCCAAACAAATTCGTTCCGATTAAATATGAAATACTTGCTGGTAAAAATGTCACTCCCTGTTTCCATCTTCCAGCGCCCATGGTGTCCATCATCCAAATGGGCAGCGACGGCTCGAGCATTGCGATTCCGGTGTTTGCGAAAGATATCGCACCTGTAAGTATAAATTAACAGGTCGTATTGTTGAGCGATTGTCTGTATTTCCGTCGAACTATTTTGGAATTAATATTCGTAATGTTACCGGCGGCTATTATGATGTACGGGTCCATAACCAATGATTTCAAGGAAGGCGGATCCGCATCTGTTGTGACTACTCCGGGTTGTAAAAGCAACAGTTGTAGCACTGTATGGGATAATAAACCATACTTAATTTAATTAAGAATTTGATTTAGTATTAACTATGGCATTCGACAACCGTATAATGTTAAAATACAATGTCAAAGTTATCGAAACAACATGTACTATTTGATTATGAACTTTTGGTAAGTGAAGTTTTAGTAGCCATTGCTAATTAGATTAGTCATGATCATATAATATATTATTGTTTCAAAACTTTTGTTTAAGAAAAATACAATGTTTAAACGAAATTTAAAAATAAAAAATACAAACATTATTAATCAAATAAATATTGTGCAAGTATTGAATACAAACCAGTATTGTACAAGACCATTGAAGACAGTATCATTATGTCATTAGGTGTATTTCCTAATTTATTAATGCATTTTATCATTATTATAATGTATTATACATGTGTGTATGAGTGCATAATATTTACTAAAATTCTAAATCTAATATTAATAATAATAATAATAATAGTAATAATAATAAATATAGTCTTTCTAAGCAATAGTTTTATCAACGTATTATAGACGATTACAAAAAGTTATAAAATGTAAATATAAATTTAACGTCGGAAAATATTTAATTAAAAATATATTATACTTGATAATATTTAAATATTTTTATTTAACGTCGAGTGAAATCAATTGCTTAGAAACATTGGCTCACTTCTAGATCGATAAATGATATGCAGTTTAATGCAAATGGTGATTTCAATTTTAAGTATTGACTACAGATAGTGTATTAATAATAAATATTCATATTGTAAAAGTGCTTTATCAAATTATACTTTTATACACACAAATCGTGAAACACATTTATAAGTTCTATAGTTTATGACAAAAACAATTACCTTTTATGTATATATACATATATATATATATATATTTAGCTTGCAAAATAATTAACTAACTAGATGCAGTAGACATACATGCAGTTATAGATTTTTAATAAATGAATAACTGTTCTAAAATTGAAAGCAAATCAGTGAAAATATAGATTTTTTTATTTTAATGATATATATTGATTTTTTTTTATATTTGTAAGTAAAACGTGTATAAGTAAAAAATAAAGAATTTACACCGTTATCATATTTAAAATTTAATGAAGTATGTGTATATTTTTAGAACGTAACCTAACCCACAATATATTTTTAAGAAGAATTAATTGTATAAATACATTTAATGTGAGTTAAGTTATTTTTTATCTGAAATAAAAAATGTAATACTTCTCAAAATCAAGTAAACGAAACCAGCTGATTATACAATATATAATTGGTATTAAATTGGATATTAAGACAATACATATCTATATAAGTCTTGTTAATTTTACAATTTACGGTTGAAAATTTTAATTAAAAATATTCACGATGGATAAACTAATAATGTTTTCAATTACAACCCCGTAATATCGGTAATTATATTTAAATTATCGCTCTTCTCCGTTGATTAAATTCTCGAAAAAATAACAGTTTTTATTTTTTTCATATAAATATAATAAATGAGAAATTATTTTACAATATCTCTAACTTCGTATTTTTTTCATTCATTTTTTTTTTTTTTTTTTGCTAAAAATAGAGAGTGAATTAATTAACTTTATTAACCAGTGACAAAAATACTTTATCGTACCGTATTCGTTAGTGTATAATTATTATGCTTTTCAATGGCTTTGGCATAAAAGTAATACAATATGGATCAATTATTGACCCAAAAGTGTATGTGCACGTAAACTACTACGCGTACGTATGATATTAATTAAGTCCGGCCGAGCGGTTCGGTACGCAACCTACCGTACAAACAATAGACCTATCCGTTTCGAAAAAAAAAAAAAAAAAAATAAGGGTCAATAATATACGTGATTCACTCGTTTCGTCGCCCAACAATATGTATGTACGTGTACAAGACGAGCACTCGCACGCATGGCTTAACTTTATTGCGTAAAAAAATTCACCATCGCGTTGATGAAATTCTATACGGAGTACGGAAATAAGTGGATCTATATATATATATACACATGTTTACCATTGAATGCAATTAAAATGAAAATGGCAGCAATCAACACAATAAACAACACAAAAGTCTGCTCTTGGCGTGGACGACGTATCGGTGATTTGATTACGAGTATATACGTACACACGTAGGCCACGACAACGACTCCGGTTCCGTTCGGAAATGTACAAATAATGAACAGGACGACGACGGTGGGCGACGACCGTATAAAGTTCGATGGGCGAAAGGTTTAGACCGCCACGATTGTCCCGATGTATCTCGTTATAATCTTGCGACGGTTCTGCGAGCGGGGCCCGTTTACAATTTTTATCATCGAATTCCCGCGCGGTGTAAAATCGTTGGAAAAATCGAAACAACTGAATATCACTGCAGGCGACGAAGTCCTAAAAATATAAAAAAAAATAAAGGCCGCAATATCTAAACATCGAGAAAGAAAAAAAACGGTTTTAATCCGTTGACGTTAATCGATAATTTTGTAACGAAGCTTTCAAACGGTTTGGCAGCCCAATACCGGCTCGAGTTGGACCGAAAGATGTTGGGCCTTGGATCTCGATGCAGGATCCGGTGACACTGCGTACGACTCACGTGCCCGACAGGAATAGTGGACAAACTTTTTCGGGTAGGTCGCATACTCGCACCGCAGTCGACCGTATATGGTCGCCGATACCGATTTACGGTAAAATGATGTCGAATCGATTAACCGGCAATGAGTGCGAATCGTATCGTACTCGTCCGGTCGTTTTAACACACGGTTTAGGGTTGTTACGCGTCCCGGGATCGCCGGCGCACCAGCGGTTTCGTGACTCATGGCCAGGGCCGTAACAGGAGGGGGGCTAGAAGTGCCTACGCCCCGGACGTAATTCCTGGGAGGGCGTGAAAATGAAAAAATTGCAATCTAATTGTTATAAGTTATAACTCATTACTTATAAGTAAAATTAATATTATGTATTTATGTATTTACTTGTATAACTTATAAATATAATTATGTTTTACCTATGTTGTATCTACTTATAATTATAATGTATATTTATATTTTAATAAGTTATCGATTTAAATAAAATTAACAAACGCTTACACAATTATAAAAAAAAATCATTATTTTTATTGCGTTTAAAAAAATATTCAGTGTTCTTGTGAGTTTTTTTATCAATTAAAATACTTAAGGACGAATTTTAAAGTTTCACCCCGGGCGCAAAATTTGGTTGTTACAGCTCTACTCGTGGCTCCGAGAGACGTCTCGGGACGACACGAACGTCACGGATCGTTCGAATTTACGATACAGAAAATACCGATTTTCACGGCTTTTGTCGTGAAAACGCGGCGACCGGCGAAAACGGGTAGTCTCTAATGAACATTATTTGGAAATCTGCACCGCAGTGATAATCACACACTCCTTATCTTTCGTGCTCCGCGTGAGCGAAAAAAAAAAAGAAAAATGAAAAAACTATTTTCTAAAAGCCTCGAGATTCTGAGCTTTCTTTAATTACGGCAACCCTAAGTTTATTATAATTATATGTAACACGTACTGTCACCAACGATCCTGTACAACGCTCAATCCAACTGTGATTTAAATGTTATGTACGGTCAAACGTATGCAAAGTGTATAACTTGCCTTGATTACTTACTCGGGTACTATAACTTTACAGTTTAAGATCGTAAACCGCGAATCATCACCCTTAGACATGATTTTAATTTTATTTCTATTTTATTTTTTTCTAAACTTATAGTATTATTCGATTAATGTCCGTACGTCCGTCTCCTAGTGCCAGCGCCGAGAGTATCAAGAACGGTGCGGTTTTCCCCACAAACTCGTACATGATTCCGCCAAACGGTGGACCGATCAACACACCCAAAGCTAAGCCGCCCAACGCTATACCCATGGCATTTCCTCGTTCTTTGTCGTCAGGGTACCGTTCGGCCAACATTCCCATTCCTACACGAGCATTAAGAGAACAAGTTTAACATTTTTAATTATGAAAAGGATTCAACGTAAGTATTTAGAGCTCGGACGTTTATGCATTTAAAATTTTTTTGGATATTTATGCATCAAAAATATTAAAAATATAATCTTAGAATGTGGACTTGAACTAAAAAAAAAAAGCACGAAAATTGTATATTTACCTTCACACATTAAAATAAATACTTTTATAAAAAATTAAATTTAACAACATATTTAATTAATTAACAATTACATATTTTCTGCTAAACCGAAAAAATGTAATGGATTATCTAAGGTTATTTAAGAGATTACGAGAAAAATATAAAATGTATGGTTTAAAAATAAAACTGAGTTTCTTGTGCCAAATAAAAAAGAAATATATTTAAAAAGATACCATTTGAGTAAAAACGAAAAAAAAAATGTTCAAGTTGACAAAGAACTGTCTAAAATGGTATGCACCTAAATTTATAATTTTACAATGCACGCACATATTACATAGAATACGTGTTTTATGCAATGTTCAGTAAAAAATGTGTCGTTTGATCCGCCATCAAGTATAAATCGAATTTATGGTTAGACATTGAACCGGGGACCGGTAGAAAAAAAAACTATGCAATTTCATAAACTCCCGAGCTCCGCATGTTACGTGTGAGCCCGTTTCGGAAAAACGGGCGCGGTCTTTTCCGTTTTTCCGTGTCCAACAACCGTTTTACCAGAAACTGTTGAACAAGACGATCCAATCCCTTGCAGAGCTCTAGCCAAAAACAGTACTCCGTAACTCCGTCCGAATGCGAATACTGTACATTATAAAAAAAAAAAAAAAAAAAAAAAAAAAACAGTAAACGTACGGCGTTAAGAATAAAACGTGAAACAAACAAATAAATAAACATTGAGAGAAATCGTTCGTTACTTATTGTGGATATGAACATAATGAAGAATCCGGTGAACATTGGTATGCTGTAGCCGATCCGGTGCGTGAGAGGTCCGACGATGGGGTTGACCATGAGCTGTACGACTGCTTTGGACGCGAACATCATTCCGACCGCGACTGTTTCGTGAACCAGATCGTCGTGCCTTTCCTTTTTGAGAATCGCTTCTTGCTGTTCCCAGGTCGTCGTTCCGTTTCCTAATCGATTTTGCAAAATGCAACGGCTTTTAATTGCGACTAACACGTGCTTACACGCGTACTGCGGGCTATATCCTAGACCGGTCTAGACCCGGGGGCGAATTTAAAGGGGGCGAAGAGACAATCACCCTCCCCCTGAATCCATATTTAAGGAATCGATTATATTTGAAATACACATTACAAATCTTTTTAATGTGGATAATTTTATAACGAAATCAAATTAAGCGTGTCTGTGATTACTGGATTGGACTATTTGTCGGGTTCATACTTATTGAAAAATCAAATAAAACACAGACAGGTGTTAAAAAAGAACTACACAAAAATCGATTCTAAGTGGATCCGGCATAAGATAAAAAAAAAAAAAAATCACAAACATTAAGATTCACCTAATTTAAATATTACCAAAAATTTGACTTGTAAATTTTGAGCCTGAAATAAAGAAAACATTTTAGTCGACCTTCCCCCCCCCCTAGAAGTAAGTCTAAATACGCCCTTGCCTCGTCGTCGGAGTGTTATCGTTCCGTTTATTTTTTAACGCCTTCGTAGTGCGATCGCAATTTTAACGTGTTTAATCGCCCAACGCGTCCTGCAATCGACCGCCGAAACACGGTAAACACACGTTCGTGCAACGGTCGAACGTTCGATTGTACGGATTTGGTGCACAACGACGGTAACGCGTACGCGGTTGCAAAATCGTGTCAGAGCTCACGCGTCGTAGCGCTCGTCCCCGTTCAACCGCGTGAAGGTTGGCCGTGGATGGTTTGATTCGAACGGAACTCTTCGCATTTGGTTTCTCGAACCATCCATTCAGTCCGAGGCAGAGCCGTAGCAAGGGGGTGGTGAGAGGTGCCCGTAGTACCCCGAGAGCAATTCCCGGGAGAGCGCAAAAATGAAAATCTTGCATTTAATGTTAAAAATTACAACGGTCAATAACGTATATATTGTTTACGAAATCTTTAACATCCTTCATATTAATTAAAGCAATCATTGAAAATAATATCTAATAAGCGTAATATTTTTAAATTAAAAATTAATAAGGGCGCATTATGAAGTTTTGCTCCGGGCGCAATGTTTGGTTGCTACGGCACTGGTCCTAGGATATCCGATGCTCAACCGTGACCGAAAAAAATAAATACAAATAAATGTGCGCAGTAGATAACGCCGAGTTCGGATCGGTTTGGTTGTCCAAAACAACGAAGCGTGGTGCGTCGAGTATACGAATTTTCGCAAAGACGCAAGATAAAACGTGTTAGCATGACCGACATGCGAAACGCGCTGTACAGATAAGTTTTCGCATCGATAAGTTTATCAAAGATTTTATCCTTAATCGAGGATAAACAATCGACGGTACGGTGTCTAATGTGCGTTGCCCATCAGCGTAAAAATGCGTGAAAAACGTGCGGGACGATAACGCACAATGAATTTAAAATACCTGACAACGCCTATTACCGTACATATGTTTCCGGTATATATCAGGAATATGTATTTAAACGATGTACAGTCGAGCCTAGGTATAAACAACATTTGTATTTAACGAAACCATTTGTATATATATTTTTTTTTTTTATGGATGATTGTATCCCCTATGCACAAAGTCGTTGTTAGTTACGTTTCGACTTTCACGCGTTTAATAATTTTTACAAACAATCATGAAAGTAGTTGAATTGATTTTGAAAACCGTAGAAAAAATAGCGAAATCTCGAGTGATACTGATTGGCGGCGAGAGCGAAAAAAAAAACACTGTCACAATACAGTATCACCGACGACGAAAAAACGGTCTTAGCTTGCGCATTAACATTAATGATCACCAATACGATAATTAATGCAACGATGAACGGATCGGGTGTTGTAAAAAATGCGTTAAATCCGTGCGGTACCGTGCGTGTGCGGTATTGTGTTTGTGTGGCCGTGGAAAGCGCCAATGTGTGTACACGATTGACGGTATCAATTATTATTTAAATATAGTGCATGGATCGTTTTTACTGCACACCCGTTGTGCACGGCAATGCCCATTCGGTTTCTCAAGTCACTTAATGAAAAAAAATCGAAGAACAAGAACACGAACCGAAGAAGATTCACATTACGCATCGATGGTGATCTACGTTCGAAGGGTCCTACACGCGGTATACTGCTGCTTATCCCGATATTATTGCGCACATTTTGGAGGATACCGCTTTAAAATACGATATCGTAAATTTTACTATCCTTCTCACAAAGTTGTACGTGACTTTTTCCCGATGTCCTTTACACGGCGTGATATTTAGGAATTTGAAAAATTCCACTACGTACGATCAATAATATGTAAATTAAGGTAATACGATGTCGGCCTTCAGCAAATACATTTAGTGTCCATGGCAATCTAATTATACTGTGGTTCGAAATCATTATACGCGATATTTTTAATTTATTTTAAAACATTTTAAAAATGGAAATTTCCTGTACAACTAATCAATTAATTAATATTTTTTTTTTTTAATTTAAAAAATTATATAAACTATATGCGTATGATACGATAAGCGTTAGCGATTCCCGGAAATGTACAAACAATAGTATTATAAGCATTTACATGTATAAGACGTATAACTCTTTAAATTATTTGAATATAGTAATTTATATTATTCTAATATCTATAAAGCTATGAGTTATTAAATTATTTTGTAGTTATATTTACATATTATTATTATTTATTAATTTACGAATACTTTACGATAAGTTATTATTTATTGCGGAAAACTAGTTCAAAAATATGTATACATACCTGGAGGACTCGACATATCTCCGTGGGGCACTGGGAATTCATTGCGTGGACTTGTCGGTATGGTTGCTGTGAGTGGTTGATCAGGGTGTTGGATGTCGTAAAGAAATTCCGGTATTATTGGAACTAAAATAATTCACCGTTGGATTTAGTAGCAACTTAACGTACAATATATATGTTGATAAATTATAATATTTTAATAAAAATTACACTTAATGAACAGTAATTACAGTCGAATTTAAGAGGACGTGATACACCAATAAATTAAGCTTAAAAATAATTCATTTTACGAGTGGCAAAACCATTCAGTGTTAATTCAATGCAAATCAATAGTTAAAAAGAATTAGAAAATTATCTATGATTTAGCGTTTTTATTTTTTCGATATCAAAAATAGATTAAAATGTATTCATATTTTAACATTTGTACAATTTTAAATTATTTATTGAGTTATAAAAAAAAAAGGAAAATTTTAAAAAAGTGTTCGATAAATTAAAAACTCTATATTATGGATAATATTCCATTTTTCTTTAATAAAAACCATGCTATGACATTATACAGAACGATTTTAATGTGGAAAATATGATTTTTCAGTTAAAAACTCGTAAATAAATTATTATTATAGATCCGTGGATACAATACGCACTCGCACGCAGACGCTCGTACTGTAATCCCTGTCGCCGTAAATATGTGGAGCGTTATACACTCGGGACACACTTTTGAGTATCACGTTCTCTTAATACGAAATATTCAGGATTATCTTTGTTTTATTTGTTTTTCAAAGGGTCACTGGGTTCTAGGTAAAAATGTCTAGCTAGGTTATCTGGTATCCAGGCCGACTCTGAATGTACTATTCAAGTTCAAAATGTAAGATATCTACTCATAATGGTTAAACATAATAGTCAACAGTTTCTGTATGAATTGAAAAATAATTATGTTTAGCATCCATTTTAACGATAAAAATAAACGCATTAAATACATACGTACTCGTATTTACTATTATTTTTTATCGCTATAACATTTTAAAGCATAAAGTACTGCGACATGTGATTACAATTATTGCTATGATAGTCTTAGAGGTATAATAATAATAAATTGTAGAATATTATTTGAACCATACTTTATGTTTTAGATTTTCAAATGAAAATTCTTTACATATTATCAATATTGTTTTATATGCGCAAAAAAGTTTAAAGAAAATTCGCATCTGTCCGTTGTACTATTGATTTATATGCAAGGATATTTTATGAAATAACCAGGTTTATAAATATATAAAATTTAAAAACCATAAATTTGTACTTTATTCTGTGTTTAAAATCTAAAAAAATAATATAATAAAAACCTCTCGTGGATTATAACACACGCATATTTCTACATAATATGTGTGTGTGTACGTCTTAAAAAGTCAGGAGCGGCTTGTTAAAATACACGTACATATTAGATGTGATTGTACGATAAAAGATTAAAGGACCCAAGAGGTTTCCATGAAAATAATTGGATAAAAAAAAAAAAGAAGAAAAAGCCGTTTAAGTTACGTGTCTTAATATTGTACTTACCCACTGTCGTGAGAAGCATGTTATCCAGGAGTAGAGCTATGGCTACGATCACCACGACTAGCTGGCGAGATTCGCGACATCTTTTGAGCCATTCTTCAAACATTCCTCTCTCCAAGACCATAAAACACCTATGCCTATCGATTTGTCTGTGTTAATATTTTCGAATAACAGTGTTATATGCAATTAATCAACGTAACGTTTATATATGGAAATAGGAGGATTCGAGTACATTTTTGTTAAAATCGTAACTCCAATATTGAGTTATATTGGTCATCGTATTAGGCGAACACATTCACGTATGTATCTTGTTTTGCGAAATTGAGCACATTTACGCATTTCAAACCGAATTATTAAAAAAAAATGTCAAAATACATATTTGATTACTCGTGAAATAACATTATTATTACAATATATGTTTATATATATATATACATATATATATATATATATATATTTGCATATATAATTAAAAATTTTTATTTTATATAATATTGCTTTTTTAGACCTACGAATTTTCAAATATTTTATTAGACGCAAGAAAATTGGAAAACTTAAAGACCTATGTACATATTATATTATGATGTGACATTGCCAACACATCAAACAAACTTGAATTTAATAATATCGTTGTCCGATGTTTTCACTTTTTAAAGTTTGCGGTTTATCATTCCTTAAAGGTTCAACGGATTTTCATTTTAATTTGGGAAAACTTTCATACAAAAAGATCAATATTGAAAAGGGAAGATTCCTGTTCGCGAAATACGGTGAGGTGTACTCGAGTGCTCCTTTTACAACTATTATTAAACAAACCTAAAATTCTGTCCGGTCTAATATACTTTTTCAGACGAGAACTCTGTAGCCCGCATACTATTAACGATTACTTTTGACCAAAATCATTAGACTATAAACAACAATAATAATATTAAAAATTAGTTATCATCGTACCAAAACGACTCGATATGGACAAATATTACTACTTTATTATTATTTATTATTTGTTTTTTTTGTTATGTATTCAATTTAAATCAATAGCGTGTACTGCAACTCTCTGCACCACCACAAGCTCAGCTTAAGGACGTACGTAATTTTTATTATTTAGTTAATACTACATTTGTTTTGCATTTTCCAAATAATAAAAAAATATCTAAATTCAAAAAAAATTCAAATCTCTAAATTCAATTACTACTACATCATGATGGTACGTATGAATGTGGGTGGGTGTGTGAATGATGTAGTGTAGATGCTTTACACTTACAATATGACATCCGATGTCGTGGTACGCACATGATAGCAAGTAAGAAAATTGTTTTCGACCAGTAATAATTATTATTGGTCAACAAAAAGTAATCAACATTAATCGTTGTGTGATACAGGATGCTTCCGATGATAATCGTGCGTTTAAAACGTAGAATCATAATTGTATCTACATTGTAATATAATCAATCACTCGCCAAGAACGATGTCAAAACTGCTCGTTTACGTAAAAATTAAAAGTTTTCACGTCTTTCGATGAAAAACCGACAGTTTTTTTTAATTACTTCAATTAAACGAAAATGTCTCGATACACGATCTAGTATAAGCATATGCGTGTACAATATTTATCGCGAAGTATTATCCATTGCACTTGGCGTCTAGATCGTATCGTGCCCACGTGTATGAATATTATATTTAATTAAATTTGTCTTTCTAGTCGCAGGACGTATGCGAATAAATTATGGGAGGGTCACTATTATTTTAATCAAGCGCATTAAAATGGTATAGTGTTGGTTGCGCGGTATGCGCTGCGATAAATATTCTAGTTTTACGTGATACAATATGTATATTAAATCGTCGTGATATTATGTTTACACCGTTGAACGACGGACGATAAAAAAAAAAAACAGGAAAAAAACGTACATTTCACAATAATTATATATTCAAATATAGCTTACTTCATACGGTCTACGTAACATACACAATGTTGAACATATCAGATACGTTTAAATGAGTAAGTAACTAAATATGTAATTTTATCTTATAAACATAAAACAGTTACGTTGACAATGTTAAAAACGATGTATATCGCTTAACTATATTACCGGGGCGGGAATATGGCGCGTATAAAATAATATTTGTTTTAACCGAAGACAAATGGTTGGTTATAAACGAAAACCAATTACTGAACGTAATATTATGATATATTTGTGTTGTAAAAATATTTCACTGCGCGTATTCAGTAGGTTACACTGTCGGGTGATCACTAGATTAACTATAAAGTCAATGACGGACGCGCGATGGTGATCTCAGGAAATCGTTTTGAAGCTAAGCTAATAACTATTTATTTTTTTAAGCAATTACAGAATCATTGTTAAATATTATCGTTTACGTTATGAAAGGTGTCAAGATTATCATGCGGATGAATGAAAACAATGAAACATTATCTTCAAACAATTATGGAACATTGTTAAATAGGAATTGTGCTTGTAGTCTTATTGGACAATGCGATGGATGAAAGGGGTTTTCACGATAAACATTAAGTGGTTTTATGGACAAAAAGAATCCATTAAAAGCTATGTAAACCAAAATAATTGAATACAAATATACTCGAGCGAAATACAAGTGTATTCGCATTGAATACGACTCATAAATAATAAAAGTTTAGAAAAAAAACAACGAAATATAAATTCATAACTTCAAAAATATTATGTAAACCGTTGGTGATAAAGGAGGAACAATAAAAAATGTAGAATAGCTATATTGAACAAATTACTGTGAGGAGAAAAAAATATTTTTAAAACTTCAAAATCGGCATTGTTTGAATATTTCATATAAATAAATTATTTGAGTGATGGGAAAAAAAATTGTTTGATTATTCTAAAACACCACGTGTGCAAAATAGTGCTATTTAAACGTGATTTTGAATTCGGTGTTTAATTGTAACAAAGCGTTTTATTGGTTAAATCGTTTTATAAACCTGAGAATTAAAATAGAAAAGCATAATACACAATCATGTCAATGGACATGGAATTCAAGTACGTGCGATAAAACTGTACCGAATGTTGCAATGTTAAAATATACATATAGTTTTTGTTCCGAACAAAAATAGAATACAACTGTTAAAATATATCAAATTAACAAAATTGAATTTCGCTTCGAGCAATAATGAAACGATGACAGTTAAATCGTAAAATATATATTTTTTTTTTTTATAAACTAGAAAATGTTCGTTTAAAATGTTACCAATACATCAAAATGAATTATGAATTTAATTGATAAGAACACAATTAATTATGTACTGATTGTGTAATTTTTCCAAATGAAATTCTCGTTATCTTACGTACGAGTTCGACTCGCATAAAATAACAACGATGGGTCGAATACGGAAAACAAAACGACGGGGTCACGACCGTGGCTGCGATATTTTACTCAGACATTTTTTTTGAAAACATGCACCTACGTGATCAAATCCGAACGGCAGCTCCGAACGAAAACAACGCATTGATCATCCGAGGATCGTATCCTCCCATTCAATGCCTGTCTCGTTATCCGTCACTGAATTTCAAACAAGTAGCGACTAATAAATAAAACGTATACACGGCATTAAGTGTATTATACATAAACGCAGTGCAATAATTACACGTATAGAGGCGGGAAATCAAATAAACCCCTCGAAGCGAATAAACTCCATCGACGCGAATAAATATTATTAATAAACATCGCAACCGACACGCGAAGGTTTATTAGGTAGATAGAAAGCTTTCCGTGCCATGTGACATCGAATCCGATTTAATTACCGGAGGTTTAAAACGAAAGTAATGACGTGTTGATTAGATTTATTGATACTACATCATAATGTGTGCCATCTTAAAGACGTATTCGATTGAATACAAATGAACAATGTGCAATTTCGTTATTTTACCATGGCCAATTAATTGTTTTTCGTGCGAAGCTTTCGAACATACGCGTGAGTGGTTTAAAATGAAATAAAAAAATACACGCGTTCAAGAAAAAAAAATCGTGTAATACTTGTAATATTTATATTAGAATAAGCAATAATAGGATCTCGATACTAAAAACTGCTGTATTCATAATGTCACCACTCTGTCGACGTTTGTACTACCTACGCACTGAAACGCGAAAAACAGCGATGTAATTAATTAGTCGAATCGAATTTTTCGTTCACGAAATTGCGGTCGGCTTTATCGTAACACATGAACAGTAGACTACCGAAAATGTATTTTTACAGAAATGTATAAATACATATTTTATTCAATGCGAGTGCTTTCAGTGTTGAAGACTTTCCCTTAAAAATACTCTTTCCATAATAACTTTTCCGTTTGTTCTTTTCGTTTCGAGATACAATATATATGTAAAAACTTATGGTTTTAAAACGAAACCCCGACTTTGTGTTTGTAAATTCTACATTTCATGTCTTCTACAGATGCATTGTGAATTTCAAAGTAGAAGTTAAGTTATTAGAAGTTTTAAGAGGTATAATGAACTTGAAAATCTCTGAAAACATTTTCCACGTTGGTAAACTCTAAAAGTACTTGAAGGGCTACGAGGATAACAATAATAGTCAATATTCCTAAACTATTTAGTATAATAGTTTTAAAGTTTCAGAACTCAAAAAACTACGAGTATCAGTGTAAAGTGTTGTACACATCCTATGGGATTTGAAAATTCTTTTTTTTTTTACAAAACACTGATCTTAAATACGCCAAATGCAACATAACTATAATTATGATAAAACTTTGATTAATTGTGAACAGCAGTGGCGGATCCAGAGGGGTTAACTCACCAAATCAGGATAAATATATATTAAAAGTCAATAATTTTATGAATTAAGATTTTTTTTTTTTTTTTAAAGTATGAGGGAAAATACATAATTTATATTTTTATTCATACGAGAAATTATTAGCCTTTGATTTAAATTAATATATTATACTATTTACTATTATCTTAATTCATTATCAATTACTGACTAAAATGTTATAAAAAATATCCTTAGGTAAAACATTTTTCAACCCCCCCCCCCCCCCAAAGAAAATCCTGGATCCACTACTGGTGAATAGTTAGATAATATAATTAAGATAATTTCACCCACAAATATAGTATTCAATCGAGTAAATATCTACGGTGCAAACTAATTGGGATATATATATATATATATATATATATACATATACATATAGTTGCACGATTCAATAGTTCTAGTTTATACTCATGTTTGGTCCGTATATATTTATTAGTAGAAAATTATATCAGTTCATTTAGTGAATTTTGGTGAACAATACTACGAACAAATTGGTTGCGCATATTTGCGTCTTTTCATAAATGAAATAAATGAAATATAAATGGTAAATGAAATTACCATTAAATTGAATTGTGGATACCTGGTTATCGGTACAATATTTCTTGTGAAATAATATACTTAATTATTAACTATACTGAACTATTCAGGATAAAAAAAAATATTGCCTTAAATTATGTTTTAAATATTTTAAAAATCAACAAAGGTGATATTGTAAAAATTTATATTGAAGAAGTTATGAGTTATTTGGCTACTTAATTTTTAATAGGATAATATTTAATAAGCATTACATATTTTTTTATTCATTTATATTGACGTATTTATTTTGTTTAATTCAAATACTAATGATGGGTAAATCGTATATAATTATAAATATTTTATTAAATGAAACAGTAGCAAAATAAAGTACGAGAGATTTCGTATCGAAGATGGAGAGGAATATTGATTTGTGATCGTGATTATTAAAACGAATTTTTTACATTTTACCTCTTTCGTTACTTTGTATAGTTAACACTCATTCATATTTGTTGTATAAAACAAATAGTACAGCATCCCGAGGTCATGACCGCGGTCCCCTGACCATAACAATTTACGAAAGTATTGAGCGATTAAAACGACGATAATGTCAACGTCTATACAAATCACCATGTTTAATTGAAATTATTGAGACAACTTCATATGCGAGATAATTCATAACATTACAAGAAGGTTGTTTAAAAGTTATAAATTTCGGTAGAAATTACAGGCATTTCTGAAAACCCTTATTTAATAATATTACCTTATTTTTAAATGTTTATATTCTGGTTAAAGTTGAGAAATAGCAGAGTTGTATATCAATCGATTTGGATGGTCACCAAGTGTCCACAAGATATTGGTAAATGCCTCATAAATATTAAAATAATTTACATTGCCAGTTAGAATTTTAAGCGAGGAAGCTCAAGAATCATACAATAACGACACTAAGAAATAGAGTTTCACTTTAATTAAATGTATATAGTTAATAAGTATCAATACAAATATATTTCAATGATAATTATACATTTATGAGTATCAAAGATAATTTTTTAATTTTTACCAACTTTTTAAGTTTTTCGACCACTCTACGTCGCGGTGACGTATTTAGGGGTACGGTTATAATTTTTACCAAAATATTTTCCCAACGGATCAGTGTTGATCATTTTTTTTAAGCTGAATAAAAATTTTAATAATATCCTGTGTACGCTAAAAAAAAGTCAAGCAACATCATGATCGAATCGGTTCGTTGAAGACGAATGAAAATCCGTGAGAGAAAAAAAGTTCAACTAACGACAGGGACGGATACAGAAATTTTTCACGGGGAGATTATTTTACACAAATAGGATGAAGGTACAATAATTTGTAACGTTAGGAAAAAATTACAATTTTATAACAATTAAAGAAATAAAATTACATACAATTATTATTTTACAAATTAATATTATACTTTATTTTTATAATTCAAAGTCAAGTTTTCGCTGTTTTCCCTTAGAAAATCTATTAATTATATTTTCTTATGTTATTTTTGCTGTCAATATTTGTATCCTAATGGATATTTCAGGAGAGCCGATTTTTTCAATCTTTTTTATCCCATGTTTAACCTTAACCACGATTTAAACAGCCTTAAATAGGAAAAACTTCTTTCTGCTGTAGCGACAGAAATTGGCAATACAACTAGAACGTACAATTATTTATTGGACAGTTATTTTGATCTAAATGATTTAATGTCTCATGATCAAAATTTATATTTTTAAACTCATGATAAATAACTACCTACTAATTGGTAAATAACTAATGTTTTTTTTTTTTTTTGCAGAAATGAAACAATGACGTGCGACGGTCAACGATTTTTTTGCATTAACAAATATAACGTTTCAGTCATTTGTATAATATTATCGATTGATACAAGATATAATGCAATTATTAGTGTGCGTTTGTTTATACAAGAAATGTTAACCGATTCTGTATGATGTAGATTGTTTATATTAGTAGATAAAAAGTCAAGATTTATTAATGATCAATTAAAAAAAAATTGAAGTTTTTCTTTTTGTTACGCATGAAAAAAAAACATTTTTGAGGGATTTGTGGATGGGATTTTCATCACCTATTAGATTTATGTCCAATTAGTAATTGTGCAGTTAAAATGCCAATAACTGCGATCCCATATGCACATAAGCATCAGTGGTTCAGTGGTAGAATGCTCGCCTGCCACGCGGGCGGCCCGGGTTCGATTCCCGGCTGATGCATGCAATTTTTTCTTCTTATCACCACATAAATGTGTATATTTTTAACTATAACAATATATATAAAATATATTCATCAAATTTATTGATTTTTAATTTTGTCGCAAGGTGATCATCGGCAAATAAGCCCTTTTTATATTAAACCCGGAACAGGCGTACACGTAAAAAGTACCCATTGCGTTCCACCGACTTAGCGGAACGTCACTTATCGCGTGCCTCGACCGTGGACAAAAGCTGCGGATCAAATGCGAATTATTATAATATTTTTGTACTATGCGATGGCAATGAAAAATTCAGACAGGAGGCATTCGTATGTGCAGTCGAAGAATTACAAAAACGCACAATCGATTTCGATTGTTGTCATGGGTAGACGACAAGGTGGTACGGACCACGCTGTAATAAAAACCTGTCCCGGAAAGAGTGATTCTCAAGATGGCCGATTGATGTTTTTGGCTTTTACCATTTGTACACATCAATAAAACATTTTGTTGGCGTATGAAACCATGTTAAGAAAAAAAAAAAGAAAAAACAAACGTTACAAGATCGCTGCGCGCGTTGTTTAAGATTAACTATTAACTGTCGAGGTGTTTTCATTGTTGCATAATAAATTGGAAACACGACCACGGATTAGTGCATTGAAAAGTCTGGAAATTAACGTACCAATACATTGAAAACCGTCGCGAATCAAAAACAAAACTCCCAACCGTAAGGTTTCTTTTGAATGAAAATCCTTTCCGCGGAACAATGGATTACATAGCGGTGGAACTCGTATTGAAGTGTAATTGTTTGTTCATTACTATAGTTTTACGACAAAATGAACAACGGACGGTTGTGTTGTGCACAGTCAACAATTATTGCAACCGAAACCGGCTTTTGTCAAACGGGTATTACCCCTCTTGAACGATCATGGAGACGCCTAGTCGGGGGTGGACTGTCTAGGGAGGCAAAGGGGCGATCGTCTCCTGGGTCCTCAAATTAATTACCCGAATAGAAAATGTAATATTAAATTATAACGGTAAAATATCAATCATTTACTATTAGGATATCCGAATTCGGATGTATTGAGCACAATTAAGTAAAAATATTTATTAATTAAAATGTAATAATAATTGGTCCAGGACAACAGTGTCCGTATCGTTATAGAACCAACGGTATGGAATGCGTAACGGATGCAAGAGACAAAAAAAAGCTATGAATAACGCTGTTTTGGTATACGATCATATTATAAAATAACGTGTTTATTGTTCAAAATATTAAATATACCATTGGCGTCTTTCATAATTAATCATGCACAACTACTGCGGTGCAATCACGCCGCAGTTGTTCCGAGCACATTTAAAGCTCGTAACGCAATAATGTACCGTAATGAAAATGGCCACGTAACAACCGCCAGGGGTCCGAGCGAAAAGAAAAATAAACAAATAAATCACGATCGACGGTGTGACAAACCGTGTGATGTACGGTTGTGATGTGTTGTACATGTGATGATCAACGGTTTTCATTCCGCATCTACGTAGAACGTCGATCGACCAGGACGCAACACGCAGGGGCGGATTGAGACCCTGAAGACCCGGGTGGATATAAGTTTTACAAATTAGCGAACAAACAACTCGCGTTATATGAGCAAATATGACTCGAGGCCCAATTTCTGAAAGGCCCGGGAGGGTATGATCCAGGTCTTATTCTAACGGGCGGTACGACTCGAATTGGGTAGTAGGAAAAGTCAAAAGGGCAGTTAACTTTACGATTATGGGCACCTTACAAAAATATAATTTTCCTTATAGAATGATTGAATTTCTACTGAGTATTTGAAATTCGTGTAATTTATAAACATAACCTAGTACCTAATAAGTTATGATTATGTAATTTTACAATCTTTGCTGCTTCAATGATTGATTAATCTATGAAATTTAAATTTAAATAGTGGTATACGTATAATGCAAAAGATCCGCATTTTTATAATGTATATAATAAAGTAAATTTTAAATGTTCATAAAGTTGTAAACTTTTTTAGATGTTGACGGTTTTTCAAACTTTTAGCCCGATGCCCAAAGCAACAAACTTGGATTTTTTTAATTATTTTTCCTCATTTAGGATATCAAATTGCATTTTTTTGCCGACTTTTGGCGATTCCGGAATAAAAAAAAATAATTTTCTTCGACATAACCCACTCTACGCATAATTAATTTCCACACGTGTTCATACTCTTACAACGATCGTTGTGTGCAAGAAAATCATAAGAAAAGAAATATTAAGTACTTGCGTATTCGTTTTATCCCATGGTGTTTTAGTCTACGAAACCGCGGTAATAGCCACCTGTGCAAATGATTTAAAAAAGAACGATGTTTATCTTAACGATTTTTACGGGTTTCCACGTGTGATCCTAACGGTAAAAGCTTAAATGCATGTGCGTCTGCAATACGAGCAAGACAAGTGAACTCTCGTTGCTCTGATCGTCGTCTGCACGTTTTCATGTGGAAATCGTATCCGTCTCGTGTTCATCGCGAATAGAGAATTACCACGCGCGCAAGTTTTTCGTTGGAAAAAATTCAAATAAAAAACACGTTTGCGCGTGTTTTATGCTCGCATACGTGTGGCGGACGACGGCGTTCGATAAAAAAGACTTGTAACGGCTCATTACAACTGAAATGCAACAAGTACGGAATAGATAGTACGCGATATAAAAACAAACAACATTTTACGGGCGGTTCCGATAACGCAGCGCTGGGACTTTTTTATTTCTTTTCGCTTTAACGTACTCCCCCGTTCTGTCCCGTTCTCGCCCTGAAAAAAAAATCGTGCTGCTTACGGATTTAGAATTGTTCATCATCAACCGTGACCCGCAACAGATACGTCCACAGACTACATGCAATACTACGTATAGGAGGGTACATTTGAGGTCGATTCGAAGAACGAAAAAAATAAAAATAATAAGTAGGTGGAATCGATACGATAAAATATAAGATTAAAAATAAACACTGACGTGTTGACGTACACTTTTAGTGGAACGTCCGTTTAAAAATTGAACTCGTTTACGTTTTTTGTTTCTCAAGTGAACACGTTCGCGTTCGTTTGGCCGTACATTATTTTTATTTTATACTCGTGAATCACCTACCTGCCATTCATAACGGCAACGGGGGACCGTTACAAAAGGTGTATTTCGCTTTATATTTATAACCCGATATTAAACATATTATAATCGATATTTATCGTTTATGCATGTATAAAAAAAAAAAATTCTAAACACGTTTTAGCGACTCTGAAAATCGGTCGAATTCATCAGAAAAACGTAAACGTCGTTCGCGTTCCATTTAAAAGGAAAGCGAGTGAGTGACGTTCACAAAACATGAACGCCAACGGGCGTTATTTCCAAACGCCTCGAATCGTTTTTCGCATCACGAACAAAGTGCTCAACATCCAATACGTCTCGAAACGGAAAACACTCCTCCGTACTCGATTACGTGCGCGCGAGTGGAGAGAACAGCGAAAGGGTTCTTCGAACGTTCGAACTTTATTAATCATCCGGCGATGTTTTATTTGTTTAACGTTTCGCCCGGGAAAATAAATGTTCTGCGTACGGCGTTGCTTTCGAACACGTATAGATTACGTACAACGTCATCCGGTGAACGCGTCTGCCGAAAACGTTAATTTTGTCGTCCGATAAGGTGAAAATACCGAAAAAAAAAACAGACGTATAAACCGCGTTTGCAGTTCGAATCCCACCGAATTGCACCGGTGTAACGTGTTTAACGGAGGCGAAATGAAGAAAAATTGAACGTACGTATTGCACAGCGGAAGGAAGCGCAACAGATTTCATTGTACGCAAATAAAAATTAAAAAAAAAAATAATATATATATATATATATATATATATATAGAATCACAATACCGTTTTCAGTGACTGTCGACGGCGGTGGCAGTGAAGGCGGTGGCGGCGGTGTCGTCGGCGTGCGTCTCTGACGGAGTAGCACGGCTGTGTGCGCGCGGCGTACGTGTGCGCTACACCTGTGGTGCGAGCGACGTGCGCGCGATCGGCAACGGGCACCGGCAGCAGTCGATGATGATCCAGTCGGGACAGCCAACCGCCGGGTGCAGAGCCCGGGGACCGTGTGCGTGCGGTACGTCCGATGTGCTTAAACGTTAAGCCCGACCGATCATCGGTGGTACGTCAGGCACAAGCAGCAGCAGCGACTTAACGCGTCGAGCACTTTGACGCCCTCCCCGTCGACCGTGGCGCTCGGCGGCCGCCCATCAACGGTCGTCACCCGCCCGCACACGTCCACAGCGCGCGCTACCCCATCCGTATCACCGTGGTCGTCGTCGTACGTGGATACCGTCCCGTCCGGTGCCCGTCCAGTGCCAAGTCTCAAGCGTCCCCCCCACCACCACGGGACCACGTCTCTTTGTCTCTCGTACACGCGCGCGCGAGCCCGCCCCCGTAGGCGATAAAGCACACAGCCCTAACCTTCCGCGGCCACCTCCACACCCCTCCAGAACTCGAGATGAAGCGTTCCTCCTCCCCGTGCTCCTCGCTCGCGTCACCCTCTCTCGCCGACTTCCTTCGTTCCCGGCTCGCTTCGACCACCTAACCCACTGCGGCTTTTCGCGACCACTATAACGCCCGCCGCTGCCGGTCCGTTTCCATCAGGTCGTCCGTCGGCCCTGCCCCGTCCGCGGCCACGCTCGAACTTGTTGAATAGACAATTAATTAAAATCTTCCGTTGAAAAGTCACTACAGACGCGTACGAGGCCGCGAGTTCTGACCGCACCTCACGTCCCCTCGTTGCCGCGCGCCATGTCCCGCCCGCCCACCGTTTTATACGTAAGACCACGCCGGCGGCGCACCGGAGTTGAATCGAAAGCACTTTGTATCGCCCACCCGCATCGGAAACTGGGGAGGTAGAAGAGAAAAAAGCAATTGGCGCTCGGCGACGACTAATTTTACGACTTCCTTTCAATTTCTACTTCTTCCTTTTTATTTTCCACACAAAGATTTCGGTGAGTGTTTTTTTTTTTCTCCGTTTTTTCCCCTCCGTGAACATGACCGCCGACGGTATACATACATATGTATACGGTCCTTTTTTTATTCTCGTACCGAGCGCAATACGTCGAAAGCGCTTCGCTAAATAAACCCGGTCGCGGCGGAGAAATATATTGTACATAAATAATACACATTACGATACGACGAATTGATTTATTGCGAATCGCCGGACGAATAACTCATTCGCGTTTTACACGATTCGATATTTTATTTTCAGTCGAGTTCAACGCGCAGACGTTTGAACCACACACGCACCAGACGAAAGGTTGAGTACAATAACGTTGCGTGTGCACGAGATCAAAAGATTATTGAACGTTTTCCATTACATGATCGCAAAACGTCATTCGCTCGGAACGGAACGAAAAACCTATCGCGGGTTTCGCATATTTTCGTGTACTATTATTGTAGCGTTCTTGGACACGTGTGTCGTGAAACGATTTCCCGGAGCAAAATTTATCGCATTAGCATACCTATAAACGCGATTTTTTTTTCATTTTTTTATTTTTCTCTTCTAATCTTAACCGTTTTTCAAACCTTTTCGCGGCTCGGTTGGGAACGAAACGAGAAACGAGCGTTTTACGATTTAACTATCATGGTATACATAGATGTGCCCCCCCCCCCGAAATGTTGTAGATATGGGGCCCTATAATTTTAATCGTAAGACTAATAATTTATCAAATATACCTAAACGTTTGGTTAAGGTAGGGCCGATAAGTATAGTAGGCACCAGGGGCATAATTTAGGGGGGCAGACTATGGCAAATGCCCCACTCTAAGAAATTTTAAAAAGTCGGCAATTCTTTGTCCAATGATCAAATGCTAAAATTGGTAAATAGTACATTTTTATTTACTATTTTGTACTCAGAAATCAGACAATATTCTCTTTTAAATACATATTCACAGTTTATTAAATGTTGGGAAACACTGGCTCCTCCCCAGTTTATGACAATCGTTATTACGCGAACCTTATAAACTTTATTTTTGGTGTATTATATATTTCTATATAAGTGATCTTTATAAAATAGTTTTTGTGTTATGGATACCAAAAAAATTGAGCTCATACAGGTGCGTACTGGCCCACCGGGATACCGAAAAAATCCCAGTAGGCCCTCTCAAAAATTATAAAACCTAGGCCCCTTACCAAATATGTACCTGTAGTTTCAGTTAAATTCAGTAATTTTATTATTTTCAATAATTACAATACAATACTGATGGACAGTCGACTTCTTAACTTAGTACCCAATGGAAAATGAGTAAAACACGCAATTTTTCGAATAATTTAATTCAACGGTTCCCAATCCATGGGCCACGGTCCACTAGTGAGCCGCGAGCTGGTAGTACTAAGCCGTAAACCATATTCTATTAACATTACTTATATATATTTTGAAAATATTAAATGTCAACAAGTGAAAAAGATTCGTTGATTGAACTCTCATGTGATTAGATTCTAAAATCGTTTACCATTCTGGTTAAAATAATGGCAAAACTTACCAGCAATTTCTAAAATTTTACTTAGAAACTTGGTGGGCTATATTTCGACAACCTGTGTGTCTATGTGAACGAGCTTTTTCTACTTTTTAAAAATTAAACGTAGGAATAAATTGAATTTTGAGTGATTTAAGGCTAAAACTTTTCATTTTTAATCCCGATATTGATTCTCTCGTGGAAACAATCCAAAATTACATTAAATTGTTTAACTCTTGAATAATCTGATTCAATAATGTTCTATTTTTTGATAAATAATTGTTTTTTAATAAATAAATTGTAATAACTGTGCAAATTATACAAATATAACTATTGGTGGGCCTCAAAAATTTTCTACGTCATTAGTGGTTCGCACGACTAAAAAGTTTGGGAACCGCTGATTTAAATGATTTGCTTTTGGTAAATATGTCTGTTACCATTATTTCGATTATTAAAATTCCATTTGATTATTCCCATCACTAGTTGTAACATCACCAGCAGAATCAGTGAGTAATGTTGCTGAAGTTCGGCGGAAAAAAAACCTGTATCAGCTCGGGAATATAGTAAATTTAAATATATTGCTATTTCTTTAGGCTTATTTCCAATTTTGTTTTTTCTAATAATCTGCTTGATGCATTAACCGTTGTTATAACTAAAAAAAAATCTATTTAACGTTAAATTTGTGGGTCATAAATCTATGTATTTCTTAAAAATATCATGTAACTCCCCTTTAATAGTAAATGATCGTGAACAATTTGTTTTTGAGTAGAGAAGTTTAATGTGTAATATATATTTCACTAATGAATATTACATATATCGTAATAAATGAATGGAGAATAAATAGCCAAAATAAACAAATAAATTTTATCTCATACAAATTTTTACTAAATACTGAATATCAGGAGTTTCGTCAATGAATTTTTTATATCAGTTGTAATCAAAACTTTAGAATTTTTACTTTTAATTCTCTCGATTTTCTCTTTAAAAATACTTGTAATTTTAAATAAGTACCAACGCTAATATTATGGTTCATATTTTTTATGCTTTAATAAATAAAATAAATAATGCATTAAATAAATAGAGCATAGAGTTGACGGCTTAATTTCTGTAGTTAATATATTAAAATTTGTAAGAAACACATTTTCCGACAACGATTTGGTTTTATTTATTTTTCTCTATTTTAAAAGTTTTTCATAAGCCATTATATATCTTTCTTTTGATTTTTCAGACAATAGATTTAGTGAAACAGCATTTGTGTTTTAACCATGTATGGTGAAATTAATGGTTCACTACTATACTGATTGTCATATTTCGTATTTATGCTTCTTTGCGCGCTTCCAGTTACACCATCACTGGTTCGATTGTGTGACGTACTCGCGTCATTTACAATAAAAAAGAATACTTAACAAGGATAATTAATGAAATTATAACAAATGCTGGGACAAACGGGCCAAAAGCGCCACAGCAATATTGACAAAATAAGTAATAATAAATCAAAAAAAACAATAAAATCACATATGCTCCGAACGCGTTGTAATAATATAACAAGACGAATCGTATAAAAATAAATATAATATTTTTAACAAATATAACGGAAGATACCTTGGACAGTCTAGGGTTCGAGTGGTTATGCCCACGCGACCGTGTTCACACGTGCGACGAACGCCACAACCGGCTGAAGAATCGGTTGATCAGCGGCGTCGGTCTCGATTTACAATAACTGGCTTCTCCGCGCACGAAGATAACCGAAAGAAAATTTCGCGATTACGGGTCAGCTACGGTTCGAACAGTCGTCACACACACAAAGTTGTCCCCGGAGATGGCGATTCCACCGTGCTATGCTGCAACCACAAAAACACACGGCTGGTGGCACGGGAAAAACGACGAGTCGGACGTTCGCAAAGAAAGTGGCGGCAGAAAAAAGTTCCGGAGTAATGGCGTCCACGGACCGGTGATAATCGTATCGCGATAATGCGCCGATCGAAAATTCTTGAACATCACACGCCGACACCGTTATCGGGTGCTTCGGTGAACACGAAATAAGATAATTTGAACGGTGACGTGACACACTTGCGCGAATTTGAATTATTATATAAATGGCGCAAAACAAATTTTTCCGTAACACCCAACGCACTTGTGTGGAAAAAGTGAAAACGAAATATGTTTATATGTTTATGCGTCGTGCAAGGAGGTTGTGATATGTGTATAAGATTTAACCGAAAGTTTATGTTTTTTACGGACCGTGGTATACATTTAAGTTTTTGGTTGTGCTGGGAATACGCGCGCGGCCAGCGCTCTTGGAAATTTCCACTTTGCTACACGGTATTATAGGGATTTCCATTTTCCCTCCTCCCCCCGCACTCTTTGGGATTCCCATCTTACCGCCCGCTGGACGGATAAATATGACATTCCAACGCTTCAACCGTGGTCGAAAACCAAACTTTCGGTACAGGCGTGACAAAAATGTTATACCTAGAAAGTAGTCATGTTTTAATTTCGATTACCGTTTACCTTTGTGTTTATCATTTCGATTTCTTTATTGTATAGCACTTAAGAGTGCAACGAGAACTTTGAATGGCTGATGAAATTATCTTTTGGGATGAAAGTAATTCAACAGTTGACGATTCTATAAGTAAGAGAGCAGGTTTTGGAATCTTTCAAGAATTTCATGGAAAACTGAGTGCTCTGATTGAGTTTTCAACGCCAATAATAATACACAAAAACAGTAAGGAAATTATATATATTGAAAAAAAAGTCTTGAAAGATTCTTCCGATCTCGTCAAATATTTCCGTTCTCATAAATAACAATTATGTACTGCCACCATAATAACACACCTTCACGAAAACAAATCAATTGATCTTGAGTCATCGTTATTGATATACCTAAGTTATTTTGAGTATTATAATTTTTATTAAAAGTAAAACTTTTAAGTTTATTATTAGTGCTTTTTCATATGCAAAAATTTACATTCCAATTGTCGTTAACATTTAACACAAAGGATTTTAATGGATTTTTATTTGAAATGTACCATAATTAGTGTTTGAAAATTTCATGAAATATAAGATTGTGAAATAATTCATGAAATGTTTCATGAAATATTTCAGTATTTTAAAAAAAATTGTTTTTCTTTTAAATATGTTTCATTTTTATGTATATTTCACATTTATTAGGCAAAACAAATTAATAAGACCCATTAGTCATTAAATTCATTTAATTTTGTTTTATTTTTAATTTTTAAAGTTTGTTAAATTTTGTTTATCAAGAAAGTTACAAGTTAAGATTTAAATACAGTAGGATTTAACACTATGAAATTTCAGTATGTTAAGTTTCAAAAACTATAAGGGTTGTTAAATAATTAATGTAAATAATAGGTACTTAATATATATACCTACCATATAGGTAGTAGGCACCTACTCTATTTTTCCAAAAATAATAATTACATTAAATAACTGGATATCTAGTCACCGTACATGACCATGATTACTGTGTGTAAAGTAACGTTAAAAAGGTTTTAAATTCACGGATAAATGATAATTTTGTACCTATATTTTACTACTTAGTAGGTAATTAAAAAAGTACAACTAGTAATAAGAAAGTGAGTATCCATAGATTTAAAACCATTTTTAAGTTACCTTGTGATAAAATCATAAAATAAAACTAAAATGTATACCACATACTTGTATCAGTTGAATGAGTTGCATCAGATTTAACCTGGCTACTGTTATAAATAGGTGTACATGAGACTCAATTCTTTTGGTATTTATATTAAGTGGGTCCTAATTATATCCAGTTTCCCGGTAAGAAAAATGGACCCAGTACGCGCCTGAGCTCATAATCTATAAAAAACCGTTAAAATCGTTCCTATTCACCCCAAACTACGGTACATTATATTTGAGATACAATTTTATGTTTTTATAAAGTAGAGTATCAAATATACAAATAATAAAATTATGAGTATTTATTTATATAGGATAAGTGAATAAATAAATTACTATCTCTAATATTATTATTTAATTGAGTAAATTGAAAGTTTCATATCCTTTGTTTATTATCATGACATCATTATTCATTACTAATCCTTCCATGTCTTGTTCCGAAAAAATATTTTATTGATAGTCTATCGTCCATAAATATTAAATATCTAAATATATTGGTAACCATAATTTTTTAAATATTATGAAGTCGGCAAATTTAATCAGTTGCTCTACCCTTTCAAAAGTTAAAATGACACCTCTGGTAGGCGCCCCCTGAAATATAGGTCTGCACACGCCTACGGTGATATCCTACACCGTTAATACGTTAATAGTGTTCGTAATACTGCCGGTAAACTTGTACGGAGGAACACTTCGTGGTGCTTTAAAATCGATTTTCAATACAGTTGTACGTATATAATTTACTACGTGGACATCGATTTTCGTAAATTATGCACGTCCGCCTCGCCCCGCCCGCACAGTGGTCCAAAATAAAAGTTTGACGCGTCAAAATGAATAAAAAAAATGTTGTCTTATGAATATTTTTCGGATGATAAACTGGCTGTTTACAAAATATTGATCACAAAAATAACTTTTTGTAATATCTATATCAAAATAATTGCAGATAAGAAATGCATTATAGCAAGTAAATATGTGAACTTTGTTCATTTATCAAGTAAACGCCGAAAAGAGTGTGCCTATTATATTTTTCATATATTTTTGTGAAATTTATTTTGTTATATTTTAAAAATGAATATGGACATGAAAATTGAATGTAAGTTGTTCGAGTTTGAAAATTGCTACTGTTTTATTTATTTAATTTTATTGCAGTATTAAAACTATTGAATAATTGATGATTTTGTGAATTTAAAGAGCTCTGAATGGGAATTACCCAATTTTGCCTTTTAATAAACTATTATAGATTACAAAACAAGTTCTCAGCTTTCTAATCATGTATAATTAATCTGCCTTTAGCTGCCTTTAAGATTTAGAAATTTTATTACGATATAAAATATATTATTACTTTATCAGATAGCTTGAAAATTAAAATATTAGATATTACATTAAAATTTTATGTTCAACAAGTTATTATAAACGTATGTGTATGTGTTTTTAAGAATAAAAATAGCTTTAATTTTACAAATAATAAATTTCTAAACTTGAATTATAAAAATTCAATATAATATATTATTTCAGATAATGTTTGTGAAAAAAAATTAACGTTTAAGACACTATTTTTGAAATTAAGAAATAATGAACCTTTGTTACCTCAAACATCGATTCTAGAAATTATTTATTAGATTTTATCAAACAAAATTACGGTTCTAAGAATTGGGATACAAATTATATAAAAAAATAGAAACAGAAATCTTGAATTTTTCGCGTTCTCTGACAAAAAAATGGTCAGGTTGTAATCTAACTTTGAACATATTTATGAATAAATATAAATAATGTGGTTAGAAACAGAATTTAAACTCCCCGATATAAAAAATAATCAAATCTTAATAACTGTAGAAATGCCATCAAAAGAGTTTTCTGACTTAAAAAATAGAACAAAGAGTAAAAGAGTTAAAACCATCATTGATGGCCTAACTACACCGGATTTAACTTTTACAGATCAAACAAAATTATATATTGCAGGAAAACGTGATTGTGCAAAATTATTAAAAGAGGCAACTATAACTCCATTCAGAGCTTCTAAAATAAAATAAAAATATTAGAAACCATAATAAACTAATACGATATTCTGATGATGAAGCTCTTTATTGTTTAATTGATAAACGACTTACGAAAAATCAATATATTGGATTGCGATTAGAAGCAAAACAACGTAATGCTAATAAGTTACAAAAAAAAACTGTTACTCAATTGTCGGAAGAAGTAAAATCATTACTTCTTTTAAATTTATATAACGATAACGATTTTACATTGAATTATTACAGCCCCTCCAAAAATTCAACCAAACGTCCGTCTATGGTGTACACCAGCTATAAATTGTTCTTCAGAAAGATCTTTTTAAACCAGCAGATATTTATATATGGTATAATGAAGCATTTTTTATTGTTGCCCCCTGGTGTCAAAGTTCTAAATACGACCCTGAGTAACGCCTTGGGAAAAGTATAAAATACGTGACTGAAAACGTAGAAAATGAAAACAACTAATACTGGAGGTGTCGAGAGATCGATATTTTGTCCATTTCGTTCGCATGAAAACCAATCGGTACGTCGATGCGACGCGTTAGTTTGCACGTATCCTATCACACCCGTACAAGTTCGAAATGTGTTCATAATATTTTCGCGTTCCGTGACCAGAGTAGGGCAGAAAGACACTGCTTGTAACCGGACGACACGTTTCCTGACGAATCGACATGCGAATTGAGTTATGGAAAAAATATCATGGTCAATGACATTTTTTTAAATTAGTTTGCACTTGATCTCTTGGTTTTTTATTTTTGAAATTTTAAAATTGCGATACTGAACATTTTAGGAATATTGACTATTATCGTTTTTCCCCGCAGCCCTTCAAATGCAACACGCCGAGCAGTGGTAGCGGTTGTAGAATGGTCGACAGAGCGGTAGAGCTTAAATGTTCAGACATGTTCAATCAAAAATAATCTCTGAAAATAAGTAAGCACATAAGTAGCGTTGAATTATCGGTGAAATGCGCTACTACGCAATCGCATTAAAAACGTGAAATATTCTGCCACGTGTACCCAACCCGCATTCATACCGGTAAAAATATGAAGTTCAATCGTTTTTTTTTTTTTTTTAATAACTAATGAATAATGTTTGCAACATGTACGAGTGCATTATTTATTATATATTTCGCGTAAGAAACCGAACGCGCCAAGAACGTTTCTTTATTGGAAATAACATCAAAAACAATTAACAATAGTACGTATATTATATTATATACGAATAGTATATTCACGGAACGAATGGACCGTACTGTTGTCGGGTGGTTTCCTTTTTATTTATTTTATTATTATTATCTTTTTCGATAACTTGGTGTTTGCAGTACCTCGTCGGGGTCGATTGGGTCGCCGAATATGTTGAATGTCGTGCGCTAGCGAATAAAAAATAATAATGAAATGCAAATCGTAAATGTAATAACATCGCGACGATGATTATTTATTCAATTATTTATTAACGGCATTAATGCAATCCGGTACGCACGTGACGATCGTCGACGTGTAACGGATAACATTAAGTTGACCGTCCAAATGGACTCGGCAACAGCTGAATATACTCGACCGTTTATTGCACACAGAATTCGGCCGACAAAAATGGAGAGATTACATCCACACTTCGGTTGAATTCGCCAAAATTATACAACACGCACACATGTATTACAATTAAGGTTTCGAACCTTTTAAATTGTGTTTATTTTTACGAGGTCTCGGGGACTTGACCTCGATGTGTGATTTTATGCTACGGAACAGAGTTACCTTGTATAAAATACTCGAAACTACGTATAACTATGATTGAGAATTTATTAAACATATATTTTATTATATTTACGATACAGCTGGGGTGTAGATGAAGTCCGTGGGTATGGTTGACGATGACAGGTCCTCCGATGTTATTGAGGCACTCAATTTTCTGGGTCACACACCACTATTACCGCGTTCAGATCGGACATCATCTAGACGCACAACGAAACCTTAGTCGAAAATCACACGTCGATTCCACTTGCCATTCCTCACACTCAACACATTAGCCGTTCTTTACTTAAAGACAAATGTACGATGTTGATAGACGACAATCGTTACACAGTCAATCAGACCCGTCTGACTTATATGCTTAAGGCCCACGAAGGACTTGATCCGACACGTGTCGGACACGTGAATGTAAGTATAGTATAGTACTAGACACGTTATCACCAGTCTAATGATTTCCTCGAGTAAAAGTGAACAAAAGTATTCAACGAATGTTCATAAACTCGAACGCGTATTTTAAATAGTTTTGAAAAGGGGAAAATTCTCCCAAGCGCCAACATTTTAGAAGCACGTTAAGATTCGTTTTGGTTTTCATGCCTAATGGCTAGTTTTACTGTAAAAACCGTACTTAAAATTAAACTGTTTAGTCTGTTCTGACTATAGGCGTGTACAGACCTGTATTTCAGTGGGTGTATACTATTCTTTTGGGCCCTATCTTAACAAAACGTGTAACATATCTTTAATTTTTTATTTAATACTGTGCTATATTAGTCTCAATGAATATTGTTTCCTTGAATCTCGTACATTTTTCTTAGATAGCTTTAACTATTTTTGTATTTTTGTAGTTCCTGTCACTGAATGTACTCTAACTGTAAAATTATCATAATACATTTTTACACTAAAATGTAGAACATTTTGTTTTATTCTGTCTATTATGAGAAATCAAATATTTTTTACCAAATATTTTAGAATAAATTACATTTAATTTGAACAACATCAGTTAAAATACAGGCCCCATACTCTTAGACTTAAATTATAAGGCCCCATTTACAATATTTCAGGGAGTACCCGAGCACATCCGGCACCCCCCCCCCGTCCGCACACCTATAATTCTGACACACTTCAGCGAATGAGGAAAAATCAAATTAAACAACCATAAGATTATTAATTCGATAATATTGATAGATTTTGCGTAGAATATAATCTAATCTGGTTATTAAGCTATGGACGCGATTTAAAATTTAAACTTGTAATCTGTCAGATTGTGACTGCGACTGAGTATTCAAATATAAGTTACATCTTAATTTAGTATTAGTGTTTCTTTTTTTTCTTTGTTGGTGGGAAGGTGGAAGGGCAGTAAAATATTTGCCCTTGGGTGGCATTTATCTAAATGCGGCAATTCCTGCAGTAGTCGGCGTATACCTGACGTGAACATGGTTACCGCACTGTAATTTACATATATATATATACGAGTGCATACGACGTGCACCGTGGTCAGAACGCTAAAACTGTTTATTACACTGCGAAACAGCGTGCACTGAGCTGATCAACTGCAAAAGTTTTCACAACGAAATCATGTTCACGATGTACACAGTGAGTGTGCTCCGAGTGTCGGTAACACAATATTATATTAAATAACGTTTTATTCCTCTTCTCCTTTTTACGAGCAACCACTTTAATTAACTCGTTGAATATATCGACAGTTTTCTCGACATTTTCAAGGGGGAAAAATAAAAAACTACCAAGAGAAAATCGAAATATATTTCATTCGCACAACACATTATGATATTCTGGACGTGGACGTACGATAACGTTATTGTTTTTGAAACGTTCACGTTACTGAATCTGATTTGAACATTCGCGTTCGAACGTATTGCTCTATGCCGTTAAAATTGAAACGCATTAGGTCAACATGAACTACACGGTTGTTTTCGTTTATTATTGTATTCATTAGCCAAGCTAACATTGGGAGTCGTAGGTTCATGAGAAAAAAAACATTTAATTCGATGTACCTGTTTACCAGATAATTTCTTTTATAATCAACGCCGGTGGGAGGTTTGGTGGGGCCCGGGACAGATTATTTTCACGAGGCCTTAGAATTTTTTTATGAAGCCAAGAAACTCGTATTTTTCTGACGCCCCAGTTGTAAAAATATTTTCTCTTGATAAGGATAATTTACCATCAAAGCGTCACCAATAAATGAATGTGTATTACTGTTATTCTTTTATATTACAATATAGATACCTACTAAACATAATACCGAAGTTAAACATTAAAATATCATACACATTTTTACATGCCAGGGGGCATTTATTATTTAATTTTAATAAAAAAAAATAAAGGCTTACAAATTATTGAAACCCACGAAAAGCACGGACTCGGGTGCAGGGTCCTGGGTAGCTACCCCTTCTGTCCCATTCCTCGCTGTTTATTATTCATATCTATATTCGTAAATTGCAGCAACCCGGTGGTTAGGTGGTTATATCGTCAATAATTTAACCTAACCTAACCGTTGCTATCGTATTTTGTTGACTACTAGGCGATTCCTCCCCATGAACTTCATTAGATTATTATAAATTATAAACGTTACTTTTACTACATTGATGTTCTTTCCACGAACAGTATAGCCATAATCAAATCGATTCTTAATTTTATTCATTAGATAGGTTTAAAAATTTAATTGTATGAGCTTCACACGTTTTATGAATATTTCTGTTACCACATTTATGATTACTTCCCATGATAATTGGAATATTGTATTATTATATAATTATATGTGATTTTGTCTATAGGTTTGAATAATTGGAATTTATTAATTTATGTGAAAATTTAAATTCAAGTAAAAAATAAATGAAAAACGTGAACATGTATATTTCGTTATTATTCCATACAATGATTACAATGATTATTATACATTTCTACTTAAAATTATTACGCATCACAAGTGTTATTATTATTCTCGTCATATTATTATTTTTGTCATTATACGATGCCATTATACGGTATCGTATTATATACATACCTACTTCTAGGCTACATTAGCAGTTGAGTCACTCAATGATGTGGAGGAAATTTTAATTTAGTAATAGCTGTACTAGCTGATTGTTACCCAACACAAAGACACGATCTGTAATAATTTAAGTTTAAGACTATAATATATGCCAATGTACACGGCACATTATATTATTATATTATATTATATATAATATATTATAATATATATTATATTCATTATTCAATTTGAACAGCAAAACTATGATATTGATGAAAATGTGATTTTACCGTAACAATGTTTTGTTTTTCCCTTGCTCCGCTACAAAAATGACAATTACACAACAATCAATTCAAAATTCGATCGCACAGAGATTTTACTTACAGTAAATTGATATCGATTAATTTAATACGAGAACAAAAAAAGAAAAAACGTCTACCGCCCGTGTGCCTGACTACCAAATGAAATTATGTCGACGAAAATACGGTCCTGTTAACAATCCCCTGTAGGAATAGATTTACAAGTTATTACTGTACGTACTTAAATATATTGAAATATTCGATTCAACGTTAAGCATCTGCGATAGGCCGAACATCACGTTTGCGATTTTATTCCAACACTGCAATCGGTTTATGTGTAGTCGCGACCCACGGGCTTAATCAATTCGCATTCGGTTACTAAGGAGATTGCCGCGAGTCTATCCGTTTCAATAATACAATATCGAAGTCGTAAATCCTACACGACGCTCTACATTTATATAGGTACACATACGTTTGGAGACGTATTTACGGAGTAGAGAGGGAGAGTTCCCGAGTCCTCGAACCTCACATCGGTATCGAAAAATAAACACATAAAAATATATGCTTACGGACGAGTTGAAATGTATATTATAATTTATAATATTATACTGTTTATATTTCAAGGTTTCAGTCGAAAAATATTAAAAAAATTGGTTCAGAAGTCAAAAATGAATTAACACGTATAAGTACAATGGACACTCATTCATATTATGTTTTAGATCATGTATTTATATTTTACTAGCTGAATAACCCGGCTTTGCATGGTGTACATTCTGACTGGGGAATAGTTTTAAATGGATTATTACCTTACACTATTTAAAGTTGGTTATAAAACAAATAAAACAACATTTTAAACGAACCGGTATGGTAGTTTTGATTGTACGCTGAATTTCCCGGTTTTTCACCATGGAACCGTCTTTACCGGTGCAAATAGTTTTTAAAATTTCTTCTTATTGCGCGCTTCTTGAATATTCAAGAGACCACTATGTCAAATTTTAAGTTCATACATTTTGTCAATACATCGTAAAAATCCTTTTTTGTGAGGTCTCTACATCATAAAACAAAACAACTTAACAAATTTCATAGTCATAACTTAAGTGTTTCCAGCTAGACGACTTTTTTTCATATTTACCATTTTTCGTTTTTACTACTAAAAGAGTTAAATTTTGGGAAAACCTTTCTTATTGCATATCTAGAGTATTAGTGGAAGCACTATATCAACCACTATTGCAAGTTCGTACAATCTGTCATTTTTCATATGTAGCGATGATCAGTGAGTGAGTGGTATTTAGTTTTTATATACCCATAGGTACATAGATTATGTTATAAATTATATCAGAGAAATAATGATAAAAAAGGGTTTTACTCGTTATCGTTGTTACACTTCTTTGATAAAAATTGATGTTTAATTATAATATTATAAACTCCTTTACTTAATTTTTAGAAAAATTTCAAATCCCTCTGCCTCCGGAAAATATTTAAAAAATATTCCACATATTTATTATATTATTATACATATTTATGTATAATATATGCAATATAATGTATATGCTGTATATTTAACTATAATTACCTGATGCGTATTTCATGCATATTAAAATACGAATATTTTAGTATTTTACAAAATTGAAAAATTGATTAATTACTAACATTGCAGAAAATAAGTATATCGTCTGATTATTACTTCGGATACTCATTTTAACATTTGTACAATTTTAGAGTAATTTTACGCGATAAAACTTTTAACTGCAGTCAGGTTAAATAAGAAATATTAATTAAATTATTTAAATATTAATAAAGAATGTTTTACGCATTCAATATTCATTAGTCATTTTCTGAGCAGCTGACTATAGCTGTTTCAATATTTTATGCTCTAAAATAAATATTTAAGATTTATTAAGAAGAACGTTGAACGCAATCTTAAGTGAAATACATCCATTGGATATATATCATATTTTTATTATTATTATTTTTTTTTTAATAATATAATAAAGAAGATCTGGGAGGAACAACGAATATCGCAGTTATGTAGGTACACGTAGAATGATATAAATAGGCATCCATGATCTGGATCAGGTGAAATTCCGTTTTTCGTATTTCAATTGTTTGAAAGATTACGATTCCTAAGCTTACGTACTTCGGCATTAAGATTTTCGACTGATAAACTATTGTCTTTTAGACAAAACGAATTGCGGTCTTCCAGAAATAACCGAGGGGTTTTTTCCCCGGCGGGCGACTACTACAATATTTGTATTGTAAAAATAAAACGTCGGTTGTCGAAAGTATTAATTTGCGAGAGTGGCGCATGCTTGTACGATACGATGCGGTATTTCGAACGTATTTCCGTGACGTAAAACGAAGTTGAACACACTTAGGTTTGATTATTTCTGTTAAAAAATATTTCACCGTGTACGTCTCGACGCGGAGCGACTCGCGCAAATTGCATTTGTACGACGACGACGGCTTATATTACGCGCAATACGATTGCAGTTCGTAAAACAAAAGGACGAATAATATAATACAATTATCCTGGACCGCAGGCAGTGGTCGACGTAATATTATTACCGGAGACACGTCGTGTTGCGAACACACCGCGGCACTGTTTTCAATGCACGTGTAAATCGAATCGCAGTGGTGCAATGAATAGAGCGCGGATTTGTATGCATTTTAAACCCAACCAGATATGCGCTGAAAACACTTTAACGTGTGCACGTCCTATATGCACTGATGTATTGAAATACGCATTAGGAAAATAATATGCGCGCTCGAAAAAAATACGAAAAAATTTAATTGTTGAATATTAAATAAAAATAATAATCGAATAAAAAAATATTACCAACGTGTTGTCCGAACGGAACGCAATATTTTATCGCGCGACGCCCGGTTTTATTGTTATTAATTGATTTCCGATCGGAAGACGTTTGCAACGGGATCATTACAGATGAATTCCCCCACTCCCGAGCTCTTTCAGCGACCTCGTTATTTTTTATTCGTCGCAATGACTTTTCGACGGAGGAAAAAAGCCGTTTCGCACGTGTAAACCGTAAAAGTTTGCTTCGTGTTGTTTTTTTTTTTCACTCGCGATTCGCGCGACGTACAACGGACACAGTAGACGTAGGTGTTTTTCGTATGCACACGTACTCGCGTATGATTTTATCGTTTCCGCGCGTTATTAAAATACGTCAAAAAGTCGGGAAAATCACGATCCCCGTTTGGAATCACGTCGCCGACCCTTTCCGCATTGTTTCTCTCCCTCATCCTGTTCGTCTCGTCACGGCCGGTTGTCCGCTCAAAAAAAAAAAAAAAAAAAAAAAAACAATGCGCCGCGCGGTCGCCGCCGCCAGTCCGGACGGAGCCGTTCTCTCGGTCGGAACGACGGCCCAAGTCACGTACACGTACCCCGCGGTAGTGCAACGTTCTGGTACATATTTTGGCAATTAATCACTGGGCGCGGCGATTGTCATCGTTGGAAAGTTCGGGTGCCCATCAATCAAAAACCGTGAAACTCGACGTTGCAGCGGGGGCGTATACGTGTGCGGGGCGAGAAATAAAGGGATACGTGGGCAGAGACAGAGAGAAAGGGATGCGGACATGGAAGATAAAATGGATAAAGTGCATTAAACGTGTACGAAATATCACATATGTATAAGCGTTTCTCGAAAACGGCTACTCCCAAAAATACACACGTAGGAGAAGACAGCGCACATGTATATTTATTATATAAATGCGTGCGCGTTAATCGTTTTACTATGACGTTACGTCTCGTATTGTAATAATATATGTAACGGCGCGCGCGTGCAGCGTTTGCATGTTGTTTATGCATGCACACCGTATAGCTGTGTATGGGGATAAGAGAGTATCTTCTTGAATATAATGCGTGCGGCGTTCAATCACAACAGTAAGATAAACCACGTCGGACGTTTCACGATTCGCGAACGGGTCGCGTGCCTATTTGCGTCTTCGGACAGCTATTGTACGGATCAGCGTTTCCCAAACTCTTGTTTAGGTCGGCCGAGTAATTAATATTTTTCCCCTTCGTGACCCACCAAAATATTTTACATTTATCATTGTGTAAAAAACAATTGAATGTCCGCATATTATTTTATAATAAAATCGAAACGTTCATTTGTTACTGTATACTAGTTGATAATCTCAATAATCAATAATCTTAATTATCATTTATGTCGTAAATAATAGTTATTGGTGTTAATGAATTTATTTTCACTAAAAAGTTCAAATCATCAAACGAAATGATGAATAACAAATTTAATATGAGAATTTTATTAAATTCTGCGACCCGGTATTATATTTTCGTGGCCCGGTAGTGGGTCGTGATCCACTATTTGGGAAACGCCGATATAGATCCGTAAATATATCATCCGAAACCCTAATACAATTCGTACGATTGGTAACAACAGTTTTAACGTGGTCGTCGATTCGAATAGAACCGTACTACATCGTGCTGAAAAGGCGGGTTCGGTGAAATGTCTGTAGAATTTTACGCTTCTCGATTGCGGCCTCGCAAGAAATACGTCTATAATATGGATTTATGCTCGTCCGTCATAAAAATCCCAATCTTTATAACTCTAGGAAAATAATTTCGTTTTCCTATTGATTACTCGACGTCTTCAAATGTTTTTTTTTCACTTGAAACCGCGAACAAATGACCTCCAGATTTTCCATTATGCATATGACAGTTACTCTTTTCCCCTACATAACGTAGACCCGGTACCGATTGAAGAGTAAAATAATTCATTTTTCCCGTACAATATATTGCATGAAAATAAAAGTAAACCTTATTCGATCGACAATAGTAATACGGTCCACAATAAGTGGTCACCTATATATTATAGATAGTTTAAAGGCGCACAACATTTGTTTTATATTTTCTCTCGATTTTATTGATTAAAAATTGTTAGCCATATATTTCCAAGTCACGTTGGTCTGCAGAATAAAAATCATATATTTCAAAGCTTAACGTCAGCGATAAACTACGTAGAAATAGTAGTGAGAGACAGAAAATAAAATATCATTATTTTCAGAGTCTTGAAACCCGTAGAAAGGATTCCTTATTATTCTGCAGATAGGGAAAAGTGTACAGCAGGCCATGAAACGTCTTCGTATACGTTTAATACATATATTTATATGTATACGTTTTATGTAGGTGACCGTATACTTTGTAACATATCGTTAATGATTGTACATAGAAAGGAATGAAAAAACCTGTTAAAGTAATAATACAATTAATTATTAATTTTTTTTTTCGGAAAGATTTTATTTATTTAACTATCGCGATTGTTGCAGTCCGTTGCACTTGATTAAATAATCAATTTACGTCATCATTAAAAGATAATTGATTAAATCTACCAACCGTAACGACCTATAATTATTGTTATAGTATTATATCTAATTCAAAGTATACTATAAATCAAAATAAGTTGTTACTGACGGGTACACGGCGACAGGATGTGGCCGAGGTATTGTTAAGGGCGCACGTTTCGTCGCAGCTAGCAGTGTGGAGATTATATTGAATAACTATTGTTTATTTGAAATTTCAAACAACGTGGTAAATTTTTGAATATGTGATCTCAGTCGAAACTTGGTTTGGCCCGACACTCATCAAGTTAGTATGGTGAGCTAGATAAATAACACAGTTTATATTTTGAACTAATATAAAGTGTAATAAGCAGTGTTATAAATAATTTTCATCAATCGAGACAAAATTCATGAATTCAGGCTATTTTTAATCTTTTTTATTCGTGTTATTATTTTTTTCTTTCCTAAAAATCATAATTAAATTAAAATTTTTCTTCTAGGTAATAATATATAATGCATAACAATAATGTATAATACTATAAACATTTTAACAAAGTTTTAGATTAAAACTAGTTTTCAAAGTCAAACTTTAATCTAGTTATCTTAGTTATTTCATCATAAGCTTTATAAGTATAAAAATGACTTATAAACATTAAATTATTGAAAAAATAAAATAAAAATCGTTTAAGGCTTAAACAATTTAAGGGTATTTTATAGGTTTTATAGGGCGTCAACAACCGGATCTTATAGTTAACATACTAACTACATAGTTGACTATATTAACAATATAGTTACCGACAAAAAACACGTTGATAAAATAGATAAAATTGTTATTCGTTAAATTTGTTAAATTATTTGCGTAAAACTGCCGTATACGTTACATGCCTTATGAATCGTTTTGTTAACTCGTAGTATTGCATTTTTTCGATAAACATCACGTTTGCATTTTTGTCACGCGCCATAAAAACCCTATAATTTATTTAAAGAGGTGCACAAAAATGAAATTTAATTTAGCAGAAAAATTAGCAGTACCGGATACAACAATGTGCAATAATGTACTGCGTGTACATAATATAATACGCGGACAACAATGGTCCTCGAAACCATATTCAATCAAGTCGAAGAAACGAAAGCAATTAGATTGAGCTTTCAAACAACGTGAGTGCATTCCCATAATAATAATAATAATAATAATAAATTGTGATCGAGAACGACATCAATTATTTACGAACGAGTGGATTAAACTGCGTGATAGAAAAAACAACCGCTCGTGTAATGACGTAGCAGCAATATACACCGTGATAATGATCAGGTATGATATATAGATACACGTGGGTGTAAAAATCCTAATAGGTTTGTGTGCACAGTTCAACCATTGTTATTTTACGCACAATAATGTATTCTTAATTGCTCTATATAGTAATTAGTGTACGAAAACACGTGTTTTACTGGGCTTACCTAGTAGTGCACCGGACCGAATCACGTACGAAAAATATAGCGATCTACAGACATGTAACTGTATCTCACTGATCCACAAATCCGGTCAGATATGATCAGGGATCGAATTTGTGGTCGAAGGTGAGGTAGAGGTCATAAGCGTGTTCAGACTTTGGTGACTGAGGGGGCATAACACATTTTTAAATCATTAGACTTATATATTTTTTTTCTTATAAAAACTATGATTTATTTATTTTTTATGTTGAAAAACTTGCAATGATAGGAATATTATTTGATTAAGACCAAAAAGTACTATTAGTGTGACTAAACAATTAAAATACATATATAATACTACTGTACTATACTCTACTGGTACTGCTGATACTGAGTACAGTCCTAGCGATTTTTTTATATCCTGGTATGATTTTGAGAAAGTAGAGTACGCTGGGGAGGGCTGTACCCACTCAACCCCTCCTGTAAACACGCTTATAATAGGGGTCGTAGAGGGACGTAACCCAATTATTTTTTCAATAACTATAACGTATTCTTGCTAATGAGGCATGACCGGATACGTTCTTTTTTTTTTGAAGAGAGCTGGAAGCAGTGATTTTCCTTCTGTGTTCACACGCGTCGTAGCACGGCAGCAATTATTTTGAAGTATTTTCGTTCCAACGTACCAATCGATCGCAAGCAAAGCTATAAGGAATCCAAAGACAGTTCGAAGTTCGTCGAATCTACTCTGAGTAGAATTTCTTACTTCTTTTATTTTATCTTTTTTAATTGATACGCAATAACGCCCCCCCTTTAGTTTCTCCAAATTTCATTTTTTTTTTTTTTATGCTACATTACTAATAATCATTGTAATATCGTAGAATTATGTTTTGAATCTTTAAGATATTACAACATTTTTTAAAAAAAATAGAAGCTTTCAAATCAACACCGTAGAACTGTATGATAAATATGTAATGGTACGTTATTGGCGTAAATTAACGTTGATTTACTAATCTCGAGTTCGTGCAAACAACGTATCATCCATATTTCCGGTGCAAATCACATGTGTATTGTACATATGTTTTCGGTGTGAATCGACGCATAAGCACTAGGAGCATTTGCTCACCCACCTCGCCGAGATTTTTTCTTTATCACTTCACGAAATCCGTTCAAGTTAAGTTCCATAATCATGCCTGCAATGATTATTACGCGTATCATGCATTCCCCCCGAATACGGTCAGGTGGATAATATTGTAATTGTGACCGTTTCCGTGTTTTAATCGTATGCAATGAAGAAAAATTTAACGTCACTAGTCAATAATCAATAATCCGTGCAAATAGTTTATTTTTTTATCACATTTCATACACTTCGTGGACGACACGGTCGTTCGGGTTTCATATCGATTAAAATATTTTATGTTTTCCGAACGGTGAACGTTTCAGCCGTCTATACATCGAAATTAAATATATTTTGCCGTCCCCTGAAAATATCATCTCGAATAGCTAACTAGCAAAACGTGTAACGAACGCTCTCAGAGTCGCCTTTGAACAGGTATGAACGGTACGGCAATCGAACGTTGTCACGCGAAAATATAAAAAAAAAAAAATCCGTGGCCGAAGTGTGCGCGAAAAGTTGTCGCGCGCACAACACGCGTCCAATTACCGCGTCCCATTACTGCACTCCGTTGTTACACCCGCATACGAGTTGTTTCCGCAAATTATACGGTTTTCGCGTTTCCATTGTTCGATTCGTGACAATACGCGACGCACAAACGTTACTTTGTGTGATCCTGTGAGCGTTCCCAAAAGGATTTCGACGCCGTCTATTATCGACAAAAGGAGACGACGATGGTTTTGTGTAGTACAACGCAACGCCGCAGTTTTTCGGATAATCGATTCAATCGTGTTCTCGGTGGGCGGCGCGAGAACGCAGAAAAACAATTATTTTCGGCTTGGAGACGGTCCAACGCAACAGCCTTGGATTTCATAGACTCTCCCGTGTATTCCCAATTTCTATATATAATGTTTATTAAACGAGTTCATAGTTCGTACCGTAAACCACACTGATAGCAATCCTACGGGGGTAGGGGTGAATGGGGCGAGTGCCTTAGAATGTACAAAGTATTATGGATTTAAGGGGCGTCATGAAAATGAATGATAATAAGAAATACTAGGTGTTTTTTTATTTTAGATAGGTAAGCATTCTTTTTTTTTTTTTTTTTACTGAAATATCTCAGATGAGTACCTATCAAATTGTACAATATATATTATTAAATATGAAATTGTGTAAATAATTTGTTACATGCCTACATGATAAATATTATTGTAGGATACAATATTATTGATAAATTAAAAATGATCGTTGAAGTAGGTATCAAATACCATAGTCCATTTTTTATTACCTGTGAATCATAATTAACAGAATTCGAATTTCATATAATTGAAAACACCTTAAAATATGCCCTATCCTAAAAATATTAAAAAAAAAAAAAAGAAAAATGAAAAAAAAATTTAAATCGAAATTAAATTAAATTAATATATTTTACTGACAGTTAATTTTTTTTTTTTTTTGAATTATTATTTACAATATAACCTTATGAACAAATACATTAATAAAAAAAATTAAATGTCCTGTTAAAAATTTAAAAAAATTGAGACAAAAAAAAATGTGGGCATTTTTATATAAATAATATTTATGATATATTCTAAATAAAACATTATATTATTATATGTATTGGCAAATTTAGGCATCAAAACTTCAAAAATGATACTAAAAATTTAAAATACTTTAAATATACAAAAATGTCAATTTTGGAGTTCCTGTTGTTTAAAACAAATTTATGTCTTCCTTTGCTATTTTTATCAATACCCTATAACAATAAGCAAATGCTATAAAATTCGAACCCTTAATAATATTCATTGTTAATGAAAATTATTGCAGTATTACCCAAATATATAAATATATAATATATATGTGTTAAAATAAATTCATAATAAATTTTACTCATTTCTAATAACAAATCAATTCGACTGCATTTGAATAATTCAATAAACAAACCTTAAGGTATACAATTGCCTAAGTAATTACTTATTATGACAATTGTATATACACAATACCTAATCAGAAACGCAGAATTTAATTTGTTAATATTGTTGAAAAGTTTGCTTAACTTAAATCATGGAAAAATTTCTTTATTTAATGTAACATATTATTTAGCCTAGACAATAAAATGTCAATTTTTAAATAACATAAAAACAAAATAAATATGGCTATGATAATAATAATAATAGAAATAAATATATAGGTACCTTAATAATTAAATATTAAAAATAAATTAGGAAAATTATACTCTAAAAAATGGAGGAGTGGAGGGCGATTTTGTTACCCTAGGGCGTTACCCTAGATTTGTTATGATGGCACTGACTAGGTACACTTGCATAATCTTCACGATCAATTTTCATCTCTATTCCGATCAAACAATAGCCAATTTTTTTTTTTTTTTTAACTGCGGAGAATGGTCTAGATTGTTTGTTCTTAATTCTTTTGGAAAAGTTTAATCTTATATTTTAAACTAAAAATATTTTGCGTTAGATTATTTATGAGTTTATTTACGAGTTGCTGAGTATTTCACATCGTTGGGTATCCGAAAGTTGTGGAAATTATTTGTCTTTTTCTTTTCAATATGTTTTTATTACAATTATTATGAAGATGGTTCACTCGGAACGTCGGATGGCACTGCATAGGCGTATCCACGTACAGGCACTATGCGAATGAAAAATTATCCTCTATAAAATGTAATTAATTGTTGTGCATTATTACATTTTTTTTGCATTCCACACATTTCATTTGATTTCTTATATTTTACTAACGATATTTGAGAACCTTTTTCTTCTCGCTCTCACATATTTTTCATTATATTGCGTGGCTCGAGATCGTAACTCTCTTATCGCTAGCCATCTCGGATATAATAGTATTTATTAATATATTTAAGTATATAGAGTAAGGACGAATAAATATTCACAAAGAACACGTTATATAATTTCTAACTTTTATATAAGTGATCGGTCGATTATAAATTCCACCAGAATTAAACAGGTAAAAATAATGTTTACGGTAAATTACGCCCAGAAAAAAATTAAGATACAAAAATAAATTTGAAAATTCTGCTTGTCCGAGATGATTTTAGATTATTTTGAAGTTTTTTTTAAATAAATTCTGAGCTAAAAGACCATAGATTAACACAATTTTCAGATTATTTATCAAATAATTATATTAGTAATGACGCAATTTTCCTCTAAATATATAGATTGCTGCTACAGCAGTTTTGAACAGAACGACTAATGCTTGTAAGTAATTTCATTCCCATTTTAATAAAAAAATTAACTCTATTCATCATCATATTTTTATATTTTCAAATACATTTTAGTGATTTCAATTTGAAAATAACATAAAAATAAATTATATAAGTATAGAAATTCAAAATAAAAATAAAAAAATACAAAAATAATAAAATATCCATTGATGATTTTGTAAAAAATGTGGCTCATTTTAGAGATACTGAAAAAAAATAAATAATATATTTAATATATAAAATATTTATTAATTATGTTAGTAAATATGTACTTATTAATTATAAATTTTTTTTCGGTTGAGATTTACATGTACCTACCTTATTTTATCTGAAATTTATTTTCATTTACATGCGAGCAAGTGATTACATTACGTTTAGGTATATTTTAGAAATGCCTTAAATTCTGCAAATGTATTTCGATTACATCTAATTGAAATATTTCTCACTATTTATGTAACTATTTGTATGTAAACCAAACGAAATGATTTTTTTTTTTATGTGTACCGGGCTACAAACAGGAATAATAATTTAAAAAAATATTCCATGGTCTATTATGATTGAAAATTTTTTAAAAATTTTCTGTTGTAATAGAGAATCGTGTGATTTAAACAGGTTATGAAATGTGTGTATCCCATTGTCTACTTCTCCGGAAGGGGAGGGGCGTTTTGTTAAAAAATTATAAACGATTGTAAAAATGAATTACATTACGCGAATGGCTTGTGCATAATGACCTATGATGCATATTGAGTCTGTTCACGTAAGACAAATTGTTCCGCGTTTCGACAGGTCGAACAGTGTTATAGTTATTGTGTAATAGTTATTGGAGTCACTGCGCATATAAACGTTATCGTGCTACAAACAGACCACATTCTATAATGTACAATGTTCTCCGTGTGTGTGTGTCTATTTGAGTGGCGTTTTACTGCCATTTTTAATGCCCGATTAAGTTCAGGACCCGAGGACTTTTCTTGAAAAAAAAATTTTACGGCAAAAAATGTTTGAGTGAATTCACTATTCTTCGCGCTTAAAATGATTTGTAATATGATAGAAACGATAAGTCTGCACTTCTTATAATCTTCTACAATAGAACATTATGTTTTGTCTGATAATATTTCTTTTAATGTCCGGATCCTATGAAGTTAACTGTTGATCGTATTGTTAAGGGCCGCATTTAATTTTGCTATACTATTTTTTTCGTTTTGAAAGTTTTTCTTCTGGAAAATAATTAATACAAAAGACGAGATTCACGAAGCAGGGTAAGATACAGGTGTGAGTGAATGGTATTGCTGTATTGGTCTTTTAAACTTGAAATCAATGTACCATCGCTCTCGAAAAAACGATTCTGAGTGAAAGAAGTCGAGTGGATCAATTTATACTTTTAAAGATGGTCTATTAACTAGTAGAATCAAATTTCTTTGAATTTTCTCATGAACTTTTAATGTTCAAACTTTGGCGAAAATGTACTTAAAATTTGGGAAAATCGAAAACTTCAAGTTTCTATAAACAGCACATAGGTACCTAAAAGTATTTCGAAACAATGGCATTTCTTAACTAAATAACTAATATTTTTTAACGGAAATTGGTTTAAATATCTAATTTTGTAAACATTTATTTTGTAACACTTGTAAACCATTTTAGATAGTTTCAAATCATTTTTTTTTTTTTCGTTACAAATAAAATTATATAAACAATCTTGTATACAATTTACAAACTTTTAGTAAGAAAATTTAAAATACTATGAATTTTTTACTACAAAAATGTAGTGGATTTACGTAATTTTATCAGTTTGTTAAAATTTGATATTTAAACGCTCGTCATTATTTTTTTTTTAATATGCTTAATTATTTTTCTTTACCCAGTAATAAATATATAATGAGCAACTTAGTATAATATTTTCATGATTTATTGTCAACCCAAAATGATTTTATTCTATAAAAAGCTCAAAAAAAAAAAATAAATAAATAATATCAATTGATATTTATGTCATCCATAAAAATAGTGTTATTCAGTGAAAATTTCATATCTGTACGGTTATTATTTTTTGAGTTACGAAAAAAATAAAAATTCAATTTTTTAAAAATCGGTACACCGTAAATTTTACCGTATATTTATAACTTTTTGTCAGTTTTTCGCAATTATTAAGAAAACTGTTGAGAAATTCGAAAAATGAATCCCCGAAAGAGCAAACTTATATCTATTTCCGATCTTTTACTCTATTTGATAATGATCGGAGCACATTTTTTGGTCGAAATCGTGTACGCAGACCCAAAAAAGAAAACACACATCATGGTTGAACTAATACATTTCTCGTTTCACTCAAAATCTAAAACAATGAGCTGCGTGTTATTATCGAGTATAGTCATACATGATTATTATGGAGCCGTGATATAAGAATATTTCAAGAGTAGCAAACAAACATTATTGATACGCATTAAAATATTATTAAAAACCACTCGAATCAGTTTACCACGTAGTGGCAAGAAAACCGTCAGACCCACACATCTACATGTGTAATATTTAAACAGTTCGACCTGTAATTTCGGCATTTTGCCACCGGTTTTCGGAGCCCACGTTTTACCACACCGCACACTACACTTGCTACGCTCAATTATAGGTAAACGAAGGTAATACTGGTACGTACATCGTTGGCATACTGTATCGAAAACATTTATCGGCTATCCGTACACAACCGTGGGTGCCTACATCGTTGAATTAATATAATATACACTGTGCAATATTCATAAAATTCCACAGCATGTATAGTTTAAAAGCGTTAGGCGATTTCCTGTTACACGGTGATTTTACCGCCACGCCCGTGGATTTTTTTAGACGATTCTCACTGTGTGGCGTTATAACATAATATTTCCATACGCACGATCAAATCCGTATAATATACTCGTAATGCGCCGAAAAAAAGTTGAAAAAAAGAAAGTGGAAAATTAGTATTAAGAAAATCTTATGAACTCTAACGGTACTGTACGTACGATATACTTACTAATATATGCGAATGGTCCACGAGTTAAATATATCCTTTTCAATACTATGAAGTAAACCGATCAAATGTCAATGTCATACGATACACATATTTTTGATCACGCCTGCGCCGAGTGTTAGGTTTTCGACCGCGGTTGAAGCATTATTTTTTCGTCCAGCGAGTGGTGAAGTGAAAATCCCAAAGAGTGCTGGGCCGCGATTTCCAAAAACCTGAAATGTTCTTACAAAACGTAAACTTTTGGTTAAATCTTGTAATCATACTGTAATCTCATTGCCTAAACGATGCATAAACATTTAAACATAATTTGTTTTCACTGTTCGTGCACAAGCGCGTTGAGCGTTACACGGGTAATAACATTTCGTCCATTTTCGTATAACAGTCTGTTGTTGCACAGGTCCCTGCATTACCTATCGGTCTTGGGCGAAACGCGGAAAACGTCACCCACGACTGAAATAGCTTACTTCCTCGCCCTTGCCACACAATATACTTTTTATATTATGCAAATACATCTGTAAAAAGAAAAAAAAATGTTTGTTACAATATTATGACGGTAACGTATCGTTTTAAGTCATTGAGATACCGCGGTGGCACCTAACCACTAATTCGGGCGCGGGCCCCGCATTGATTTTTTTTCGAACAGAATCAAAATCGTGCGCAGAACGGGCAACGTCTCGTTTCCTTTCCGCAGTATGGCAAGTGCTCCAGTGGGGTCCCCGAAAAATGTATTCCCCGGAAACTGAGGGTCCGGCCAGATCATAGGCGCGCGAAGAGTTCAGATCAGGTGCAAATAACATTAATGCCAATTATTTTTCTTAACGGTTAACAGATTTTTTTCCGTCAAACTAACTCCCCCCCCCCCCCCCCAAAGTAAACACCACGAGTTCCCATGGTAATTTTTTGAGTTTGAAAAACCTATGCATTTTGGTATATTTTTCACCGATTAACGATGATATTTTTATTCTTCTTTCCCACAAGAACATTCTCAGCAACGCCATGACATTTTTATAAAAAAATAGTTTACGCGAATATGCAACAGCCACAGCCAACGCCACTGTACGACAATGAAACTATTGAAATTGAAGATGGTCGTGGGATCTATCAGTGAACTGCGTCATTATGACAGGAAACCCTGGTTATTTAAAAATGTTCGACCATCAACTGTATTTATATATATGTAAATACATTTTTTTAAAAACAAATTATTATTAATATTTTAAGAGTATACTTTGATACAGATAGACCTAATCAAACCACAAAACTGATTAACTTGATGATTTAACACACTTTTAAGTTCTGAGTGAAGCGAAAGATTTAATGGTTTTACAATGATGTTCGATTATTTTTTATTTATTTTTTTTGTAGATCCTTTTTCAGATAGAAATACTGGTCTAAAAGTTTTATCTGGAAACATTTTTAGATTTGATATCGGCATGTGGGGGTACAGAGATAATTTTTCTAAAAACTGCCGAAAAACTGAGTAAAAACGATAAAATTGCGTTGTAAACGAGACTTTCACTTTTCATATTCTAAGTATTAAGTCATAACTCCAAAAGTAATAACTAGAAACTTGAAACTTTTACCTTATATCAAAGACACTTTTTTTCATATTTGACATATTTAACTTAAAAAAAAAAAGTATTAACCAATTTTTGTTTAACTTTGAAAATACTTCATTTTTTGAAAGTTTTTATGGAATTATATTTTTATTTTTGAATATTGAAACATATAAATTTAATAACACCTAACTTATATACTTACCTAACGGTATTGAAAAATCATCAGTTACAATTTTATTATATAAGTGTTTAAATAAATAATTATATCATAACTTTAAACTTTTATTAAAAAAAAAATGGTCCATTCAATCAGATTGAACCTTTTTATAGAGGTAGAACAACATGTTTTTAATATTTGGTTAAAAAAAATGTCTCTTTCGTCAAACAAGAAAATTTTAAACAGGTCGATGAAAAACCAACCAACAATTAGACAATTAAAAATAGAAAAATATTTAAACAGTATTATCATATTCTGAAGCTTTAATCAAAATCGTTTTACTAAAGAAATGAGTTATCATTACTTTAAAACTCAATACACCCATTACCATTAACCAATCCGAGGACCGAAGGGACGAAGGACCAACTTCCGCCACCATTATGTTATCCGATTTTCACTAACTTATCTTGTACAGAGCATATATGGTGACCCAACTAGGAAAAGTAAAACAACGTTTACAATTAACTGTAGATATCAACAGTTAAAAGAAGTCAGTTAAGATAAGTACTCGTATATATGAGTTGGGTAATAATATATACGAATACTTCAGAACACCGGTCACCAAACTGTAGGTACTAAAACTACATTTCATTATTAATTATCATTAAATATAAAAAGTATAAAAAAATGTACATAGTATTCGATGGTAAATATTTTCACCCACCAAATTTCATGTTTGAGCACTGTCCATAGTTTGTTTAACTTTGAAAATTGTATTAAAACTATTTTTAGTTATTGCTTAAAATATGTTTTGTATGTTTACAATAAATTAATATTATACCAGTAATTAATATAATAATTTTTTCCGAAATTTGATTTATAAAGCCGCGCTAATTTTAAGGAGGCTGGCTTTGTTATTTAAAGGTCTCCCTTATCTTTGTTGTTTATATCTTTATTATTATTCTGTTACTTTGATCCTTTATGTTGTTTATATCATTCATCACTATTTGAAATATTTTGCATCACATATTCAGATATATATTTTAACTGTCGAGCTGAACAGTTAATAAAAGCTCTCTTCTTTTTTTTAAAAAAAAGCCCTACATGTTCGGTCATCATTATTTTTTGAGCACCTTGCATACCAAGTCAACGCAGCCCTATATGAAGTTATAATATGATACGTGCGTATGAACAGTGTCTCGAGAACTTCGCGGTGAAGAATTAAATGTGATTAATCAGTATTACAGGCTTTAATCGTGTCCTTATTTCGTAATAGGCATAAGATTTTTCTTCGTACGACTAGTGAATTATTATAATGTAACTTTTGACGATACATAATCAGGACCGTGCACGAAGGGGGGAGGGATTATAACCCTCACCCCGTTGAAGATATGTTTACATACATTTTCACTAAGAATGTACCTTAGTCCTCATTTCATAAAAATTAAACAGACTTAAAAATTCATATTTAATCGTCTATTCTCATTTTAACAGTGCCAATTTTCTCGATTCGACGTATTTTTCTATTTGAATATTTCAGTCATTTTTCGCCTACTGTCGATTATCTACAATGACGACAGCCATCGATAGAACGGATTTTCATCGAAAAGTCAACTGTTCAAGCTGTTCAGGCATCTGTTGACACATCTATTGATTTTCGATCCCGATATCTTCGATCGTGGATATTCTAACGTATATTTATTTTTATTGACTTTTTACACCTGATCGGCCAAAACCGACGGGTTTTAAAATACGTGCGTGCGCGCGTTACAGAGGTACACCCAATCGGTGCGCGGATGACGACGACGACGACAACGTTTTATTAAAGGCGTTTAATGACTTTTGGCGGCACGGTCTATTAGATTCCCAGCATTTCAAAGGGATGGAAGCCGTAGCGGCGAGAGAGTCGTGTGCACGGCAACGCAACGCGGAGGGATCGGGTGGACCGCGCCCTCGCAACGTTATGAAATATTCATCTTTCGCATTCCGCCCCAGGTTTTATGTGTGCGTACGTTTTACACGCGTACGCACGCACAGCGGATTATACGAGCATTCCAGGGATTATTCTAGTACGTGACTGTGTACGACGCTGCATCGCTCTCTCTCTCGTCCTTTTCCTGTACAGATATTAAACGGTGTTCTCGTCGTCGTCGTCGTCCTCTCTTCCTTCGTTATTATCGCATATAACGCGAAACGTACGAATGAACGCGGATCGTTTACGGGTTAACCAGGGCGCGAGGATAAAAATTATTACGTACAATACGAGAAAAATTATTTGGGCCGCAGCATTCTTAGCCCGCGGTAACGCGAATAAATAAAATTAATAATTTCTCTCCGGGTCCAATATATAAATTTATATGTATAACAGAAAGCGATCGTGGGCGAAATTGAAAATTTTACGCGCTCATAGTATTATATTATACTCTTTTCAGTTCACAATGTATGTGCAATGCAATACGACATGGACGCGATATCCGTCGCGATTTTCAGCAATAGTTCGGTGTGGTACGCGTCTACTGATATCGGATGTTTGAAAAGTTCATATTGAAATCGTATCAAAGCTAACACGGCAATACGAACATAAAAAAAAAACGTTTGTTTGTTTTTTTAAACATCTTACACATTAATCCGGGGGCTTGAAATTCGCAATTTTTCGTACTGCATTCTAAATTTTTACGAAAAAAAAAAAAGTTTTTAGCCTGTCTCTTCACCTTTACTTCAGCCGTCTGGAAATCAGTTCGAATGTAACTTCCATAAAGAACAAAGATGATGTAATTTTCTAGTCCGATATTCTGCGATATTTTTTGGCGTGACCAACTGTTTTTGTCCCTCAGACGATTAAAATTTCATTAGGTACACATGTTCACATTTTGATGTACACACTTTACCTTTTGTACTACATAAAGTGCGTCATCAGATCCTGATTTAAAATTGTTTAGGCCCGGGACAAAAAGAAAAAGTTGACCTATATTTATGAATTGTAATTTAAATTATAATTAGTAAATATAATAATCAGTCAATACTTAATAGTAAATAAAACTATATTAGAATATAGGTACTTTTTTTTACAAAATCTTCGTAGTTAAAAAAAAAAATCTTAAAATAAATTAAACAGTAAGTAATCGAATGTAGATAATACAAAATCTTTAGAATTAAAAAAAAAATGTTTAGCCTTTTTTTTTCAAATGCATCAATTACTTCATCGAAATTAATGCTTGCGTTGGTATTATTTTCAATAGATAAGATTCCTAGGGTATCCAAAATTGCTTGGCCCAGAGATGACATTAATTTATTTTTAATTCTTTTGGGAACTGAAAAGGATCTTTCACCAGTACAATTAGTTTTGAAATGTACGAGATATTTGTATATTTTTAATAAATTTAATTTGGTCAAATTTAGTAATTATTATATTTTTATCATTTGTATATATAATAATTAAACTAGAATTTTAAGGATTAATTAATATTAATAGAGTAATTAAATCCAGTAGGTGGGCTCCTGATCAGCTTGGGCCCTGGACAAATACCCATAGTATCTTTGCGTAAATAGGGCCCTGAGCGTCGTAGTAACCACAATTTGAAACATATAATACATTCATAAGTTTATAAGTTTTAAACCACACACTGACAGATTATATGATTAAAAAAATATCGTATAGTTTCAGTATTATTTATGATTTTTTTTTTACATCGATACGAATTAAAATATAAAAAAAATAATGACCGATTTAGGTAACGGGATGATAATACTTTTCCTCTGACTAATTATGTTTTTATAAACGAGTTCTTGTACTAATATTATTCAGGAGTCAAGACAATTACCAATTTTCTCGAAAAAAATATAAAACAAATTACAATTATGTCCGGTCACCATTATACGTGGTACCTATGTAAGGCTATGGTTTTCGCTGAAAATATGGAACAATCGTCGTTCGTGGATGTGTTTTTCAATTACGATTTCATTATCGAACAAAGAACACTTTTACTACACCCGGCATGCAAGGCCGTATGTAGAAATTTTTTTCGGGAGGGGTCCCAAACATGTATATTGTAATTTTATTGAATTTAGTTTTTACCTTTTGATATTTGTTTAAAAATAAGACAGAAAATGATTTAATCTTCTTTTGTTAAAATTAATATATTTTCACATGATATTATGATATAAAATTAAAAGCAGTCAATGATTAATTGGAGCTTAAGTCATTTTTGACTGAAAATATTTATGTTGGTATTAAAAATAAATAAGTATTTTAAAAATTCGTAAAATATTGAAAAAATTTCGGGGGGGTCCAGACACCCTGAACCTCACCCCCAGATACGGCCTTGCCGGCATGAGATAATACGCACCAACATCACCGAGCTATACTAATAATAAACAAGTCTAGGCAAATTAACTAATTTTTTTCAACTCGTCAAGTTAATATAAAAAAACATAAGTTAAGTGAAAAGATAAATGTTTCTTCTCTTTTAATTAACTTTTAAGAGTTACATGTTAATTAGAAAAAAAACTTAAGTTACTTTTATTCACATAAAATTAATAATGATACCTTTTACTTAAACTAACAAATAACAAAACATAGGTATTAGTCTTACTCAGTGGCGTATTTTGGGTGATTTTTCGGGGGATGTCCAACATTTAATGAACTTCACAAACGAAAATTTTAGAACTACAGTAGATTTCCGCTTATTACGATGCCGTACACAGCGATATTCCTGTTAAAACGATTCCTAGTTATATATTTGGTCGATTTTATATCTCACGAAGATAATGTTTTCGTCATCCGCATACAACGAGTTTCGGATATAACGATCTGATTCTTTAGGTCCCTTATAGATCGTATTTACTGATGTGAAGAAGTATCGAACTAACTTTTTTTAAATAACTAGAAATTAACAAGTAATTTGTAATTTAAGACCATTACATGGTATAATAGACATGTTGGAGGTTATTACTTGATACTAATCACTGAGATTTATTCTAAAAATTACCTTTTATAATATTGTACAGATACAAAGATATTAAAATATATTGTAAAATTACAATAAATTACAATATTATTATTATTTTTATTTATTACTAGAGATCTAAGTGCCTCTTATTTAAAATACGTTCGTCAATCACTTTATTGACATCAATATTAACTTCTCTGTGGATAGCTAAGCTATTTTATTGTCACAATATTGGCCTAGTTATATTTTTTTTGTTTACTTCGTAGTGCCGTTTATTTTATTATTAAATAAAAGCATTATAAAATAAACGATAAAATCAATATAATATAAGGCCTTTATTTTTTTTTAAAGTCGAGGGGTGTCCAGACATGGAGGACACCCCCCAAAATACGCCACTGGTCTTATTATTTAAAAAAAATTGATTTTATTAACTTATATTAATTGCTGTGGGTACGTTTTCATACGTTTTTTTTTTTTTTAATTTTACTTCGGTAATACTCACTAAATTGTTTTAATCAATTTCTACATTAGAATATATTTAAATTACACGTATAAAATACATAATATTATATGTTATTCAATTAACAGTAAATAATATTACTAGATACCTATCTATCTAGATTACAATTGTTAAATTGTTAAACTTCAAATGTAAACTGCTATAGCCGCCTTCATAATGCTATAAATCATAGTATAATACAGCCTATAAATACGTAGTGATATTGAAAGCACTCGTTATTCATAAATCCAATTCAACATATTGAGCATAAATATTTATACGAAAGGTGTAATGACTAGGGCATTATTGGAAAAACAATGCGGACACCGGAAGCCGGTCCACTTACGGGGCGAAACACATTTTTTTTACACGCGTACTATAGCACTGTAATATATTGATGGATTCGGATCCGACTAAAAACTGCAATAACTCTGCGCAGCAGAGGATCGTATGCTAAACAGCGAAACGATACTTACATACCAGACGCTCGGATGGTCCTCGGACGACTACTTGTCACTGAAATCAAATAGAAAACTGAAGAGAATAATCTACGAAGTACATCGAAAAGCACTTTAACGTTCAAGCGAGACGTTGCGCGCGAGCCATTGGACGTGTGCGATACAGCTAGATGATGGAATATTGTCGAGCCGTTAACAATTATACTATCGGAAGATGAAATACCGTACTCGATAAACCGAAATTGTTTTTAGGGCATTTTATTTATTTTTATTTTTACCCACCGACACTTTAAATCGGTATATTTTTATTCGTTTATCAAACTACGTTAACTGTATTAACGTACACTGTTTTAAAAATATTTTAACTCGACGAGGAAAAAACAAACAATAATTTCTAATGCAAATAAAAACACGGTAGATAAACTATTGCAACGCAATAAATATTAAGCAATAATGATACTCAATTACGTTTTTCCATTTTTTATTTTAGCCATTCGAGAGATAAATAAATAATGCAGTTCGAGTAGACCATCAATTTTAAACGCACCCCATATATTAATTTTTTTTTGTTTTTCCGCAGCAAAAAAACATACTCCAAGTTATGAGTACTTATCGTGTGGAATACGTTGCAAGATGATTTAGTAATAATTATCTAATTTGTAATTTATAATATAAATGTTAACTGACTTTGATACTATGATATAGAAAAAAAACAATACATTTACCTAAACTGTATTTTCCTTGACAAATGTCTATACATTTAATATTAAAACATTTAGTAACACTTGATCTTGGAAAAACAAGTAAAAAATTATACCAAATTTGTGACCATGTTACTTCTAACTAACCAAATTAAATATAACTCAATTTAAACATAAAATAAACCTTTTTATTATTAAAACCAATACAAATTATTTATAAACTATACCTTAAAGTTGTTTATAATGTAATAAATATCAAATCATCATAAATTCACTCAATTTCAAATGAATTTCCATGTTCAATTCGTCGAAGTAATATTTCTGAAACTTCATTCTGAGTTAATGTAACTGGTTTAAAATTAGGTTCAAAACATAGAACTCTGCAAGCTTCCAATAACCTACAGATAATTATAATTTAATTTATGGTAACTATATAGTGAAACATTAAACTTGCAAAAATAAGACAACAATTTAATTAGTAAGTCTGGTGTAAATATTTCTTACCGATCAATATAAATACTAGGTTTAGCAGTATATTTTGAAAATATAGGAAGAAGTTTATATCGTACATCACACAGAAGATGTTGTGCCCCGCCCTTGTTGAACATATTAGCCAACAAAATATCGTTAAAAATAAACTGAAATAATTAATTATATTATAGGTAATATCTCGCAAATTTTTTAATTTATATGTATGTGTATATATATGTAATACTATTACTAACCGTTGATAATTTGGAAGCTAATATTGGCCAACATTTATTGAACAAAGAAATCGGAATACTTTTATTTAATGTATTTAAATTTTTTGTAAATGTTTCATACATAATCCAACCGCTATCTGTAATACTGTACTTGCTTTCATCAGTTATGGAACTCATTATATGCCATCTAAAAATAATATTTAACACTCATTACTGGATTTATTTAAATTTATATTTTATTGTTATTAAATAATAATTTTGTTATTTTAGTGTAAATAATAAGTATATTCATAACTATGAATTACAAAGTATAATTTAAACACTAGTTTTCAAATAAATATTGTAGAAAATAATTACTTTCCCATGATAATAATTATTATAATCAAACTTTGTACATAAATATTATTTAAAATTAGAGGGTAACTTAAAAAATAATTAAGTTATTTAATCAAAAATGATTGAAAATTATAATAAATACCTAATTTTATTTGTTTCTGAGCGAAGCAGGAATGCATTTTATTATTTAATTTATGAATATTTTAAAACTGGATCAAATTAAATATCTAATCGTACATGGGATTAATATTTAATAATTTTATTTTACATAGATGATCTATATTTTCAAATTTATTGAAACTAATGATACTTCAAAGATATGCATACTTATCACGTTTATATTGTTTTGCACTTCGTTTAACTTCAGTCATGATATCTTCGCATTGAATATTTAATAAATTATCAATACTCAAATTGTATGATCTAATGGAATCATCAAATACTGTTTCTGCAGTTTCCAATACATCTGTCCGTTCACTTTCACTCCTTGTTCTAACTTCAATTTCTAATTCACATTTATAGTTCAATAAAGACAAAAAGTGCTAGAAGAAAAACCAAAAATAAATACAAACAGTTAAATTAATAAATATTTACTATTATTAAACTAATATTTTTTATTTTTTTTTTTTCAATCTATTTCAACTAAATAGAGATTTTATGAATTAGAATTTCGATTAATCTCCCTCCTTTAAACATGAAAGCTTGTGTTGGAGAAAGGAAATTATATTAGTAAAAAAATATAAAATAATATTGAATAATATAATAATAAAATATTAAAATAATCATATAATACTAACAATCTAATCAATTAATTAAGAAAAAAAGAAAAAAAATTACAACTCTTTTAGCATAGTATAATATAGACTTAATATAACATTACCTACAATTAAAATAAATAAATAAAAATAAAAACCAAACAAATTTTATATACATAAAGCATTTTTCTCCAATTCCAGAAATAAATATTTATATACTATATATTTAATATTCATAGTTTCATTCATTATTATATTGTTCTATTTTAATTATTTTTTTAAATAAAATTAAATGTTATATTTATTATGTTAACATTTATTGTTTTCAAACCATCTCATAATTAATAAACTGATTTTCTGTCCATATAAGAAAAAATTGGAGCATATATCAATACTTATATATTGAAATGTTTGGCCTTGATCCTTATTAATTATAATAGCAAATGAAACGACACATTGTAAAGAGATACAATACCGAACCGGAGAAATAAAAATAGAACATAGTATAAGAAATATCCATATTATTTAAAATAAATGTAAATTATGAGTTTACAAACCATATTAGTTCCCCAATTATATAATATGTATGAAATATAATGTAGTGTACATAAAATTTCTGTTAAATATTCATAGGATTGATTTTCATCTCCAATAATTTTTTGTTTAAATTCTTCCAAGAGATCAGTTTGCAATTTTAAAAATTGAAGCCTTTAAAAATAAGTAAATAATAAATAGTTAAAATACTTTTAAAAAATTAAAAGTATTTTATGTGCGTTATTTCTCATTACTATGAGTTTATAAATATTCTTACTTATGTCTTGGTTGGCGAAGTATATTGTATCGATCACTCATGGTGTTTAACAATGTTAAAAAGCTATCTGCACATGCTGTCATACAATAATGACTATCAACAACTAAGACCTTCCACTGATCTTTATTCTGTAGAATATCATCCATTTTTATATAAGCATCTAATATAGTCAAATTAAAAATTAAAAATACATTTGATAATAGTTAAATTGATAAATATTTCTTACATTTTCGCTCCATATTAATCCATTTAAAAAATATATGTGCTTGAGTTAAAACTTCAGTAACACTTGGATAATCATTGGGATAATTATAAACTTTTCTTAGCTCATGTTCAAATGCCAGCGTTTCATCTACAATATGAGAAAAAACCACATCTTCTAGTTGAAAATGTGATAAATCTGTATCAAGTTTAATTACAACAGACTGCAACAGTCCTATTATAAACTCATGCTGTAGAATCAAAAATAGAAACAAAAAAAAATAACCACAAGCAACGAAATAAACCAATAAAAGATTAACTACTTGAGAATCAGCTAGTCTTTTGTCATTTTCTTTATATACTGGACCCAACCAATCCATCATAAATTCTCTATAGTCTCTGATCCAACTTAATATTCTAGATAAAAACCATTCAGGTTTATCTGGTCTGTTGGTTTGTTTTTTTCCAGTAAAATGAAAAAAAAATCTCTTTCTAAAAGGTACTATTAACTTGGTGATTGGAATGCTTATATGAGTAAAATGTTCCATCAACAATGATGTTTGTGATTGTTCATTTATATCAATATAATCATTTTTACTGGCAAAGTGAGTGAAGGACATTCAATTGAAAATGTTATCATTTTACATGATATTATAATAAAAATTATATTTTCAAAAGGATACGGAAGTTGAACCTTTATCAAAAAACTGGCTAAACGTTGAAAGCTTTGTTTTAAGTTATCTAATTTAGCATTATCGTTTGGTTCAGTCATTGTAAATGGCCAATTAATTTGTTTTAATATAATTTCAAAATCCCTAAAAAAAATAAACAGGATTTAAGAACTATATATACTATAATAATATCTGAAAATTGTTTCTTACTCTGAAAAATATCGTTCAAGTATACAGTGCCAATAATTTATCACTTTGTTTATGAAGGAAACTAAATGTTTACAAGGCATCGTATTCATAACAAGACTTAATTCACATAAAGCTTGATACGACATAACAGCTTCATTATCACGTCTACTCATCAAATTCGTTCTTATTTTATTACTAAGGATCGTACGATAAAAACCATCAAAATCATTCTACATTGTGTAGGTCAGTATTAAAGAAAAACCAAAACCGTACCTTTCAGACGACACACATTGAAGACAAGAGAAGTATATCATTCGGTTGCATTTGAATTTCAAATCTTCTATTAACTTTTGAAACACGCTCCTGACATTCTCAGTTTCTTGCTTAAACTTTGCGTACTTCGATTTTAATAGTTCTACATCTGTTCTCAGCGAAACCACTGCTTGTCGTTGGTCGCGCACTTGGCTCAGGAGTTTGGCCATACACGAATTCCCTCCGAGCACTCGGGACTTGATCTGGAAACAACAGTATTTCGCACATTATTACGCGCATTCCGCGAAAACCCCGTGGCCACGGTACGCTCACTTGCTCGGTAACGTCACGATTTTGCTTCAGAAGAACCAGTCGGTATTCCGTGCATCTGTCGATCAAGTTGTCGAAGTTGTCGCCCAACTCTTCGTTGATCGTCACCAACGTTGTCGAATGTTCGGACATCCCGGACCGTTTGCTCGTTCCACAGCGGATGCAAACAAGGAGTTTTTGATAAAATTTTTTCTAGGAGCCTCGAGTCATCGCGACCGTGCAAAATCGGTGATCGGAAAACCAAAATTCGAAAACTTTTCCGAAGGGCTCGGGAAGTCGACGAAGGGACCGAAGACAGTATAAAAGTTTTGAATACAAGATCCGTTGATAGCGCGTATCAGTCGTGCACGCCGTGTTGTACACGTGTTACTACGTTTTGTCCCACGGGGCACCTGGTCCGAAACGTACACAGTCCCATGGACGCACAGTGATCTGAAATCGAATCTAGGTGGAAAAATTATTTTATCACAATAATCAAATTAAAATAGGTCCCAGATACTGGAAAAAATTTTTAAAAAAAAAGAAATATTTGTTTACACCCGTTGAATGGTATTGTATACATTTTTTAATTTAAAAATTAACTTTTTCGTAATAAATGATATTATTACAATTTTTTTGTTTATGTTTTAATTTTATTCCGCTTTGATCTTTCCGTAGTTTATTTTGGGTCTTTCTATAATTTTTTTTTGTCCTAATATTGGTAATTTTAGTTTAGGCTTAAACCACTCACTATTAGCCTGGTTAAATCTTATATGATTTCGTTAACTTTTAGACCAAAGTCTTTATAAGAACTTTAAAATGATTTGTTCAACTAATTTTGTGTATTGTGGCTCCCATGGTTCAGTTTTGTATCGAACCTTCAAAATTTCAAGTAGATATCTTCTTGATTTTATAGAGTGAGGGTTCAATGGACCTCTATTTTTTAATAATGTATATAAATCATCGTAAGAATAATAACGAAAATTAGAATTATTAAAAATCAAGTTTTCGTCAATATCTGAGTTATCGACATTTCTATTAGAACTAGCTACAAAAAAAAAATAAATAAATAAATAATTAAAAATATAGACGCAAATGGACACAAACCAAATTTTCAAATCGAATAAAGTAAAACATGTACTGTAGTATCTATACATTAGTTAACGATTATTTTTGGTTATTTTTTAATTATTCAATTTGAAATATAAGTATTACCTTTTTTTTTTTTTTTTACTATTTTTCCAACTATATTTTATACCTAACATCATAAAAAAATATATTATAGTTATTGAACACTTATCTTGGTTTTCGAAATCCATTTCCCATACGAAAATAAGTAAAAATATAAAATATAACTAATTAATACGAGTGGAATGAACGACAGAACTCGAATTAGTATAATCGATAAGGTATAATAACAACAGATATGAAAATAATCTTAATTTTCTAATAGGCCTGGTGGCCTAACACACTTAATATTATCTGAGGTATCTACTATATTTATGTTATGTAGGATATAAATGTTGGGATTTTGTAAAACAATATTAATATCAACGTGTTTAATTAAAAGTGTACTTTTTTCCACCTAAATTGGATTTCAGGCGAAATAATTAAATTAATATCATTTTCCCGGTCGCGGGGTCATTGACTGTTACGGCAATAAAACAATCAACAATATGATTCGTACAGCCCACACCGAATTTATTTATTTTTTTCTTTTCGTCTCGCATCCACTCGCGTCGCCGTTCTCGGTCGACTCTCCGAACCGTTGAGGTTTTCGTTGGATTTCATTCGCTTTTCAAACAGAAATCGAAACGTTTGTCGCTCGTCGACGACATGCACGTCAACGCGGCACGTGCTGTAATCGTACCGTACGTCAACCGCTCAAATACGCGCTCTAAAGGTTCGCGCACACTGCAGCGGTAGCGGTAGCGATTACCGTTGGTGGTGGCGATATCGCTAGCCCGCACACACTGCAGCGTTAGCGGTAGCGGTACCGGCAGGGCCGGATTAACCTAAGTGCAAAAGAAGCATTTGCTCCAGGGCGGCAAATTTAGTGGGGCAGCATAAATAAAATAGCTTCAAAAAAATTATTTAAAATCGTCATTAATACAAGAAACAATGTCCAATTTATCAATTTTATGCATAGAATCTGATTTGGTTGAGGAAATGAAGTGATAAGAACTAGCATAAAAACTTGTAACTATTAAATCCATAAAAAAATATAATTAAAAAAAAATAAAAAATTTATAATATATACGTAGTTATATAGTAATAGTTTTGTTTTTTTTTTTTAAATTGGCGTTAATATTAAAAATTACTTTAATTATTATCTATATATTTTGAACCAATTTATTAATATTATAATTGTATTTTGTCAGTATTTTCCATTAGTTTAAAAAAATTCCTTGCAAAATTATTCTGTGTCATTTAACATATACTTATTTATACTTTTTAGTTTAAGTAGATTGATTATTATATTAGGTACCTATATTTTACCAGGATTTTTTTTTTCGATCTCACTTAAACCTTATTTCTTTGAGGGGGAGGGGAGGGGCAAACATTATTTGCTCCAAGGCGGCATCGGCCCTTAATCCGGCACTGGGTACCGGTGGCGATTTTACAGCTTGCACAAACTGCGGTGGTAGCGATGACTGGTGGATTTTTAATTAACCATTTAAACTATCGTAAATACAAATTGTATTGCGGCGATTTTCCAATGTTGTATAATTTACAATAACATAAATAAATGGTTTTGTTTAGATATTTTAGAGTGGTAGATAATTATAACTATATTATTTATCAATTATAATTATTAATAAAATATGTAGATGAATGCTAAATGTTAATTTCACATAACTATAGGTACATAGCTTTTCGTTATCTTGTATACGGTAATAACTAGGGGTCTCGTTTTTGTACGTGAATATGAATGTACGTGTCCACGTATACCGTGATCACGTGAATGAAACAAAATAAATCACGTATGGTTAATACACGTGAATTAACCAAAGCTTAATCACGTGAACACGTATCGGAATCATATTCACGAGAAAACGTGAATTAGTATATTCACGTGAACAGGCATTTATCGAAAACTTGATTGTAAAAGAAAATAGTCATTTATAGAACAAAAAGATTTTGTTAACTTTGTTAATAATGCCTACATGGTGGTCATATATTGCATTACAAAAACCGATTTTAGGTACTGTTTATTTAGTTGTATTTTATTTGAAAATGTATTTATAATTTTACTGATTAACTTCGCGCTTATTTATCTTTATTGAACTTATTGAACTCGTAGTGCCCGTTGCGTGTGTGTTTTATCTGGTAGTTGGATAGGTAGTGACTATATCGATATCTTGAATATAATATGATATTAAACACTTTAGTGTACGACGCTTTTAGTTTGCGTGCAATCATTAAGTGATCGTATTCATTAAAAAAATTAAGTTTTCTCGCAAAATGGTGAAAAGAAAAAGTTGGGTATGGGATTATATAAAATCATGTATTCACGTAATTATCCAATTCACGGATTCACGTAAATATAATAATTCACAGATTCACGTGAATATAATAATTCACGGATTCACGTAAATATAACAATTCACAGATTCACGTGAATAAAATTATAAATACACGTGAAATTTTAAGCAACGGGTTATAAAAATTGAACCTTTATTTCACGTAAACACGTGAAAACGTATGCACGTGAAATAAGGAGCTCTAGTAATAACTAATAAGTAATAAAATGCTATTTGAAATACTGGCATTGATTTTAATTGACGACGAATTTCAAGTGAAGTATCAAAAACCGCTGGGCGGTAGCGGTAAAATTCGAGCATGCAGCGGTTTCTGTAAAAACCGCGTCGCGATATTATTACCGCACCCGATTTACCGCTGCAAAATGTGTGTTCTCTAATCACAATACATGGGATACAATTTTACCGCTGCAGTGTGTGCGGACCTTAACGTGTCGGTCGGCGGCTCGTGCAAACGGTCCGAATAGGATTTGAACAACGCGCCGTCGTCGCACAAACAGTGTAACACAAATATCTGTAACTGACCGCTGGAATTCGCAGCGGATAAAAAGAAAGAATTGATCGTCAACAGATTATTGCTCTTACAGGCGCATGATTATTGTACTAGCGATCATAGGCGTGCGCGGACCTTAATTTCAGGTGGAGCCTACAATATTTTCGGGCTACCGCGTAGGTATATTTAACAATTTATCATGTACAAATGGTTGGATAAAAAAAAAAAAAAACTTTATTTTTATTTTGTATGGTGGTATACTGGTCCCGATGAATATGTTTTCCTTGAGTCACGTATATTTTTCTCGGATAGGTAGCTTTAATTATTTGTGATTTGTTCTTTTGTTGTCAGTTTTTGTCATATATTTATTTTACATTAATCAATAGATAACATAACGACAAAAATTAAATTTTAACAGTTAATTGCAAATTAAATTATATAAAATACAAGTTTATTAGTACTTTACACAAGTGTAGTACTCACTTCTGAATTTCATTACGTGCGAATTACGTCAAACCAAGTATAATTTTTATTTTTATATGCTGATCATTTTATTTACTGGTATTGACTCATTAATTTTTGTGCTTTCATTTTAGATTTATGTCAAAAAGTTGAATGCTTATTATAATTTATTTAAATTTTAATTTCTCTTGATTTGGGAAAAATGAAGTGATAGTATCTCAATTTGTTTTAATTGATCAAGTACATATTTTGGTTCGCAATATCTTTCTATTTCAAGCGTTGAGTACATACTTCAAACATAGTATTTTTTCCATATTACTTACATTCTGTCAATTTAATCATTAAATAAACCTTTTAAAAATATAAAACAAATGGTTTTAAAAATCATTTATTAACAATAAAAAATATTGGTATATAAAATAAATCTTTAACAAACATAATTAGCAATCTTAAGAATTAAAATTTAAGATAAATAATATATGTAGGTTAACTTACAACGTATTGAGATAATATTATATAACCAAATACAAAATCCAATAATTGAAAAATTTCGTGTACAATTTATTTTTATAAAAAAGTATGTTTTTAAAGACTTATTTTTCTACTGATGAAATAACTTTTCTAGCCGCTTCATCGAGATCTGAAGCAAATTGAATAAGCAAGCCAGATTCTTCCAAGAGCTTCTTACCAGCAGAAACATTTGTGCCTAAAAAAAAATTTCAAAATAAAACATAATATGACCTATTCCAAGTACAATATTTCTGTAATTTGAATGATCTAAATTTTACATAACTTATAATTTAAATAAGACATTTTATAGACAACTTTAATAACAAAAACTAACCTTCTAGCCTTACGACCAAGGGTATTTTTAAATTCAACTTCTTCGAAGCATTTATTAAGCCTTTAGAAATTGTTGCACAGTTTACAATGCCGCCAAAAACATTAACCAAAATTGCTTTCACCGATGAATCTAAAAATTAACTTTTAATTAATAAGATCAATTTAAGTAGAACAAATAAATATTTTACCCAATGTCAACAGTTTAAAAGCTTCATAAACTTGATTTTCATTTACATTTCCACCAACATCTAAAAAGTTTGCTGGCTCACCTCCACGTAATTTGATTATGTCCATAGTAGCCATCGCAAGACCAGCACCATTCACTTTATTTACATAGTGTAAATAATAATCAATTTAAGTTTTAATGTTAATTAATTTAATTATCTTACCCAAGCATCCAATATTACCATCCATACCAATGTAATTTAAGTTATGTTTATTGGCCATAACTTCACGGGGATCTGATTCACTGGTATCGTCCAATTCAAATACTTGTTGGTGTCTAAACTGACTGTTATCGTCAAATTGAATTTTAGCATCAACACACACAACTTTATTATCAGTGGTTTCAACTAATGGATTAATTTCTATTTGAACTGCATCAACTGACAAAAAGAAATCCCATAATCTTTTTATTTCATTGGCAGCCTATCAATAGTAGGTAAGAAAAATAAATTTTTATATTTATATTATAAAATGTAAGTATAATTGTGTGCGCAATACTTGCCATATTAGCTAATGGTCCATCAAAATTTAAAAATTTAGCTACATCTAGAGCTACTTCATCAGAGATACCTTCATAAATATCAATCGGAATTTTTTTAATTAATTCAGGCGAATTAACAGCAACATCTTCTATGTCCATTCCTCCAGCTGGAGATGCTATGAGTACTGGACCATTTTCATTTCTGCAAATATAAATGTTTATACTTAACAATATGAAATACATATTGAACATAACATATGTGGACATTTAAGAAATCCAATTGTGTTTTACATCAATTAATTCAAGACTATTACTCACCTATCCATTAAAATACAGAAATAAGTTTCCCTTTTAATATTGACAGACTCTGCAACCATAACCTTGTTCACTAATATTCCATCTTTGGGTGTTTGTTTAGTGATTAATTTAAAGCCCAGCATATTCTTTAGTAGATCATGAATCTTTGATCTCCTGAAATAATAAGTAAAATAGTGGTCAAAATTAAATTATAAAATTCATTGTTAAAGTTATTAAAAGCAAAAAAAATAAATAAATAATTCAGCGCTAATTTTTTATTTTGGAAGGCTATTTTTAATAAGAATAGTGTTTGAAATCTGAGAATGTTTCAGAATAAATTTAATTTATATCAATAACTGTACTTTTTTTGAAATAATAGTATATAATTATTCCTTAAAAATGTTAAGTATTACATAACAAGTTATTAGACAAGAGAAATAATTAATATCCAACTAAATAGCAGTGGTGAAATAATAAATTTGAATAGAAAAATAATTAAAATGTCACAAAAATTTAAATTTACTAGAAAGAAAAATATTTATGTAATTTGGCGACAAGTCAATTCAATTACAAAGCCCTTTTGGTTATATAACATTTCCTTATACACTTATCAAACAGTACAGTGAGATATTTTATACCTTGACTTGGAGTGAATTAATAACAACTTAAAATTTTTGGTAGGCTTAAGGTTAACTTAAAAATATATGTTGAACTGTTAAGAAATTTTAAAATATATGAATAGTGTATTTCTTACTCTTTTGTGACATGAACACCACCTTTGAATCCATTACTAAAATGACCTTTTCCTCGACCTCCAGCTAATACTTGAGCTTTTAATACATATTCATCGACATCTAAATAAGAGTAGAACAATTTTGTAAATTTATAGTGTACATACATAAAACTTGTGAAGTCTTAGATCAAATTATTTTAACATAAATACATACTAAAAGTTTTTAGTAAATTATTTGTTTCATCAGCATTTTCAATGATTTTAAACTTTTGAACTGTAACTCCATGTTGACTTAATAAATCTTTGCTGTGACATTCTAACAAGTTCAACTGCCTAGCTTGAATATTCTACAAAAATAATATAATATTAGTGTTTAAAATTACAGCTATATGATTAACATGTACCTTTAATTGAATAAATGTCTTAGGAAATTTGTTTTTTATTACATGTTTCATGAATCGAGACATATTTTAAGTCTGTAAAAATAGTACATGATTAAATACAAAAATTTATTTTTAAAATGTTACACTAGTGTATGAAAATAATACAGTTCCAAATTACATCCAAGTCACAGGATTATTGAAACTATATTTTAAATAATTTAAAAGAAAAAAAAATCGAATACTGTCAGCGCATAATGTACAGAATAGTTTACAAATATAATGGTTCACAGTGTAAGAAACTGAAACTTATTTTAAAACTTTGAAAACGTCTTCATCGAATTGTTGAGATGGTTTCGTGGCAAATATCAACGAACCAATGGCATTTAATCAAGGTTAGTAAACAGAGCCAATAGAATGAACGAGTGAAAATATGTTCAGCCATTACATGGCAATATTTGTATAAGGTCACGGGTACAATACCTTGTTGCTTAACAAATGGACGGATATCGCATAGGTCTTAACAGCGTACGAAAAAAACGACTCCGACAGGCAGCCTATCTACGACGTGCTCCGGCCCGGATAATAGGTATAATATTATTAATGGTTTTATCAAAAAAATAAATAAAAATGTCGCGCCGGATCACTGCTCGGAACGTAGCTTCGCACTCACCTTTTCCAATTAACTGATCAGCCTTACGAAAGAGTTGCAGTGTACGTCGGCGGCGTGTAGGATCGCTTGTGCCAACGCAGGTACGTACGGCAAAAAAAAAAAAAAAAGACGCGTATCGAACGCGGAAGACGGAACACGAGCGTGTGCAACAATAATAATAGTAATAGAAAACTGTTGGTTTTTTAATTTTTTTCGTCTTATCAGCGGGTCCAAGAACATTGCCCGACCGCTGATAATACTTTGTACGGTGCAGTGCAGCTGTCGAGACACATTAATCGTTGCATAGTTATCGTATCCGATAACGTTGCAACGAATCGTCGATATTAGATCGTCGGATTAGACGCTATAGTACTCTGCACGGTCCGTGATCTTCGGTACCGGACTGAAAATTTAAAATAATCTGTTGTAGTGGACCGCCGGTCCGAACCAACGTGTTCCAATTTCTTTTTCCACCGGATCGCATCGAAAATGAAATGCATATTTTGATAGAGCGGACAAACGATTCGAACCTCATTCTTCGTGTAAATTCGTTTTCATTTTTGTTCCGAACGTCCGTAGCGGCGTACGATGTACGGGAAACAAATAATAACGTTATTCGCGATCGATTGGGATCCGGCGACGTTGGATGCACGATTGTAAATCTACACACAATAGCCAATTGACGTTCATCGAGATCGAGGCGGCGTACGATTAACGATCGTCACTTATCATTTTGATCTTGGTTGATACGTCGCGTCGTTCCTCTGTGCATACGCTTTATTGACGTACACCGGAGTACAGCAACCGTGATACGTACCCATACGTCGGTCGTGACGTTCGCACGTTTTGTCATTTGAGGGCACAAGGGCGCCCATACGGGGAGGGGGCAAGGGAGGGACATTTCTCCCCGCTGGAAAATGTCAAAAATCTTGGAAAATTGTTTACTATGATCGGAAAATATTTATTTAAATAGAATTTAAAAATTTAATTTAATTTATGAAAATCTATAATTTGTTTATGAAAAATCTATTTATTTAGCTTGGAAAATCAGGTTATCAGCTATAAATAACAATACGCTTTTTCGTTTCTATTCTATGGATGATAATTATCAATTCTTAAAATATTGTGCATTTCCAGAAATACGGTATGTATATGTGTGTGCGCGTGTGTGTGTACACAACCATAATATTTATATAATATTTGTAAATCAATATTTTAATAAATATAACTAATGTTTTAAGTGTCCAATTTATATTATTAATTAAATAAAAATTTCAATAAATTACTTTTATGGTAAATTGGTTAAATAATTATTATCTTATAGTCTTCCAGTTTGATATATATATAATGTAATAGTATAATGTAAAATTGTAAGCCCATTCCTATATCGTGGGTCATTCCTATTTTTGAATAGATTGATTAATTAAAATGTTGTCCTTCCCCTTGAGAATTTTTCCTATGAGCGCCCTTGTGAGGGTATCTCCAGTATTTTTCCATTGGATTATGTTTTTATTTGTGATTTTTTTTTTTATCGCTATCCCGATTTCGACCGGAAAGCTTATGCTGATCACAACTGTTACACGTTTTTTCCTTGGTTAGTCCGTCACGTTAGATCGTCGATCCGGATACCCGATCAGTTTTGGAGACGACAGTGTACCGTCGCGCACGCCGGACAATTCGACGACCGCAGCTTGTGTGCTTTAAGCCGTCTCCGCGGACTTGGTTCTTCTCTGTCGGTGCCACATAATTATGCTTTTTCTTCTTGTGATATACGAGTATATATAAATATATATGTTAACCCATATTTTCTTTTTTTCTTAATGAACATTATTAGTCGATTACTTCTCACTCTTTGTTTAGACTCCATCGTCGAGAGGCATACAGCCCCGGGTCACTGATACTACTGAATTGGTATATTTTTTAATTTGAAATAATTTTACTATTGCTCTCAAAAAAAAGGTTCTGAGTGAAAATGATCGGATAGGATCAGTTTATATTTCTGAAGATGATACATTTAATATAGTATAACCATCTTTCTTATTATTTCTTAATGTATAGGTTGAACTTTTTATATATATTTTTTATGTACCTTGAGAGGTAAGTAAATTAATCTAAAATTAGGGGGGGAGGGAAATAAAAATAAAAAGATACGAAATCATAAAAGCCTCCTCTCTCGCATAGTATGGTTTGGTACTCAATTATCAACGCCCGTGCCTTTTATATATAATATACAATGGTATGGATAATATAAATAATAATATAAATAACGATAATAATCTTATCGTCCCAAATAATATTTCACGTTATAGTAGGTATACATACATAGGCGTGCACATGGGGGTGTCGAGTGTACCCGAGCACCCCATGAAACGTTGTAAAATGGACCCTACATTCGGCAAGTCTCAGGGAAAGAATTCCGTATTTTAACCGATGTCCCTCGAATTAATTCAAATGTATTCTAAAATATTTAGTAAAAATTAAATGGCGTCTAGTAAATAAAATAAAATAAAATTTTCTAAACGTTCGAGCAAAAACTTATTACGATAGTACAACAGTTAAATTTACTACAAAAATAGTTTCAAGGAAAACATATTCGTTGGGACTTGTAAACTATAATATTAAATAAAAAATTTAAGTTATGATTATTTAATTATTTATACGTTATAATCTATACATTTGACGCATTTCGTTAAGATAGGGCCCACAATTATAATAGGCACCCACCGAAATACAGTTCTGCTCACGCCTATGTATACATACATATATATATATACAGAGCCGTACCTAGAAGGTGCGAGAGGTGCGTGTGCACCGGGCGCCAAACCCATTTTTATAATCTAAGTAATATTACTGAAAATTCAATATATTAATTATGTTAAAGGCTCTCTCCCTGTTTACATATTATCATCTTTAGGAGTGTTAGTACATTGTACATTGATAAAAATGTTTAATGTGAAAAATATGGTAAATCTGACGAATCTGTCCCCGGCTCTCCAATAATGTTAGGTAGACTTTTTATAAGTAGAAAACTATTTGGTAAAAGTGGTGAGGGCGCTAGTAATGATTCTAAGCACCGGGCGCTGATTATGCTAGGTACGGCACTGTATACATATATTCACTTTTACCTGTATGGCTGCCCGACGACGGTAACGATTGTAAAGCTTATATTTCACGGATAGTGTCTTGAATCACGAAAACGGATAAATACTGAATTCGTACGAAAAAAAAAATTGACTTTAGTTAGTTAACTCGATACAAGAATTTTAATTACGTCAACACATAAAATACATATATTTCTTGATATTAAAATTCAGAAAGCAGTGTTAAATTCATTTAGGACGATAAATTTGATTTTAGTCTAATTTACACCATCTGGGCCATCTAAGAGCGATTCAAATAAAATATTAATATAAATATTAGTATTAAGGCACATTGCTATAGATATAGATGTTCACTTGTTTACAAATATTTTTCGTTCAAAACATGATAAACTTAAATAATATCAAAATCGTTTTTAATTATACTCAACAGATTTTCTTTTTTTTTTTACGTTATTGTTCGTTACAACCATATAATTTACTACTCAACGGTTATTTATGTTAATTTTTTTATGAAGTTAAATTGTAAATTTACTATCTAGATCAGTGGTCGGCCCAAATTACAGTTGTATATATATCTCAACTTACGTTTTTCAGTAAATCAGTATGGCATGACGTTCTGACATTTTTTTTCAATCTTATTTACTTTCGTATTAACGACTTACGTCGGGTATTTGAAGTGTCATAATAATACTACAGCTGTTTTTCACAGTCCATAAAAGTTTGTAAAAGTTAATGTAATAATACGACTTTCTGGTAGTTTATATGTCCCTATAATGGGTATAAATATAGAATAATTATGAAATATTAAATAACGAGAAAATCTCCTTTGGTAAAAAATTATAATGATAAATTAAGTTATAGTTAATAATAAAATGCAAATAGAATTTTCTTTAGTATTTTTAATTTCATTCTAAATGAGAACATCCTTTGGTTAAAATTACATAATCAAAAGTAATAATAATATAAAATAAATCATTGAGTATGGAATAACAAAACACAGTTTCATATGTCATTTATACATGAATGAATTTGACATTTTGAACACGAGATCATAGTTTTTTTTGAACAAGTAGAATATTTGCAAATGCTTCGTTGGTAAATTCACGATTGCAAATTATTTTAATCGGATTTGAAATTTGATTAAACCCAGTTTATGAGGCAATAAACATTTTTTAAAATTTACAAACCAGTTTTTTGGGATAGATTCTATAGCATATTTTTCATTTGTAAATTTTACAACGTACCAACTACCAGAAGCCGACATTTTCTAAATTTAAATATTTCAAATATTTTAGAATAATAAGAAAATATTATATAAATACTTTAATTAATAATAAGTAACAATTAATAATTTTATTTACAACAAATATATAAATACTAAAAAATACTATAAAATACACATAAATACTATAATATATGCATTTTATAATGGTCAGGTGTAATTGTTTATACTTGATTATTAGTTTCTTTTGGTACAGTATTTAATATTTAATCGGAATGACGGAGTAGAGTAAACAAATTTAAGATTACACACTTTAAATAATAATATATTATATACTAGGTATATAGTATATATTTTGTATTAAAAACAATATTACTTACCAAATGTTTAAAATTATGCTACCCGTACTCATTGATGAAACTACATATAGATAAAGGTGTGATTTCACACGGGCCTCGGCATAAGAGCCTCCAACGATTTAACATGGAAAATTATAAACATTAAAATTTAAAAAGTTAAACTAAAAACCTCATAAAATTTTATTTTTAGTTTTTTCCTTTCCATATTTTTGTAAGTAAACCATTGCATAATTAGTTATGGAAGTTCAGAATAATAGTAATCTAGCATGATAAATTAGTTATATACAACTTATTAACATATAATATGAAGATGGGTAGGTATTTTTGCATTTATTCGTATTAAATAAAATATCCGGGGAAAAAGGAGTTATATCTGTACTAATGGAAAATAATAATTTTATTACATAAATAAATTATCGGTTATAACTTGTAACCTGTTGACATTTAATTCGGCAGAATCAACCAATCAAATCGAATCTTTTAAAACATTATTTATATTTCAACTCGAAACATTATCCAGTGCTTTTTATTTAACTAAATTGTTAGTCATTGAAAATAAAAATCTTATGACAAGCTTCCCGGAATTACTAAAGACATTTTATTTATTTCTCACTTTACCAGTAAATGTAGCCAGTGCTAGGAAATCGTTTTCAAAGCTGAAGTTAATAAAAAGCTACCTCAGAAACACGTCTAAGTGGTTTGGCCATGATACAGTGCCGTATATTCCAGTAAACACTATGAGCTAGTGCTTAAGGTGGCAAATAATTTTTAATATTACATTTTTACTATATGTAACTAAAACTAAAATAAATGCAACTAATTATAAAATGTTTTATTATAATAAAGCCGATGGGTACTAGGCACTAACTATTTAATTTTAAATATAATTTAAAAATGAACTATTTAAACATTTTTTACTTCGATGTTTTTTATCATTATATTTTATATCATATTTTTATAATTAAGTTTTTCATATGAATGTATTCATTTTTATAACAGCCGTATATTTTTATTTCCCATCATTAAAATTTTTAGTAATAAATGAAACAACTATAATTATATGCTTTAATAACATTTATTTGTATAGAAAAATATTTATAATAAAAGGCGGCAATTTATTTAGCGGCACAATGGTTAAATCCGGCACTGCCATCTATTGAAAACGAATGTGCAAAAAAATTAAATATGTAGGCATTGATCAATACTTTTGCATAAAAACCGGGAATTTTCTTTTAGACTACTTTTTCAACTTTCCTCAATATTACGATTATTATTTTTGTATATGATATATAAAATTGTTTTATTTTGAAAGACTGAAATGCTATCTGGTGTATTATATCATGATTAATTATTACTAAATTTGTACTTAAGAAGAGTTTAAAAATACAATATTAAAATATTTGATATTAATTGTATAATATTTAAATTTTTAGAAATTATCCAGGTTAACAAGAAGTTAGTTAATATTATGTGGATTATTAATATTAAATTTTTTCTAATTATTTAATTTGTATTGTTACAAATAACATGAAAATAAAACTTGAACTTTATATTAATATAAAGTTTGAGTTTTTACTATTTCAAAACGTCATACATAATCAATAAGAAAGATAATTTTATTAAAACAAACATTTCCTACTCTTTTTTAACACTGGGAATATTCCCGGAAACTTTTCTCAGACATGTTTATGATTTTAATTTCCTGTCAAAGTGCCCATTCCTACGTATAGATAACTTTTGTATTGAGAGGGATCATTTGCAAACAAATCATTATTTTTTTTTTACGTTTCTAATGCTCTCACACTAATAACATTTTTTTATAACATTTAAAAAAAGTTCTAGGAGGATCTGACCTTGTATACGCCACTGGTTATCTCAATATATTAAAAGTTTTATAAAAAGTATATTACTCAATGATGTGTTTGTTTTGTCCCGGTTTTGCCTTATAAATGTACGGCAACTTTACGTTGTAATGAAAGTGCCGGTTACTCTGAATATCACCAAAATGAAAGTCAAATAATAAGTAGAAAATAAAGTAAAAGGAAATGAAGGTGATATTGAATATGTGTTAAGTGAAAAAGTGGTTAAAATAATAGATAACAAAAATGTAAAAAGTGACGGGAGTTTATTTTTAATTTCCTTAGTACCATTAAAACTCGTGGGTACAAATGAAAATAATGAAAATGTATTCTTGGGAAAATAGCAAATGATCATCAACGCGTTATTGTCGGCCTATTAAATTTAAAATGAAACAATTTATTTGATTAAAGATGAAGTACAATAAATAGAAAATGAAATAAAACTGCTCCTATCCAGAAAAAATAACTTCTACATAATTAAATATCGTTAAATAAAACTGTCGTCACTTTAAATAACTTGCGCTTACGTATACTAAACGGATAACTATCGACTAATTCAATAAAATTATTATTGGATAAATTGTGGAATTTATTTGTCAGAAAATTGTTGTAATATTATTAATAGATCCCGGAATTATATGCATTTGCATATTTTTATATATTAAACTAAAAAGTAGCTAGATAAGACAGAAATTCGAATCCTAACCTAAAGTGTTGGTATACGAAATTAAATTTGGCATATTTTTGCATATTTGGAATATTTCAAATTATTATGCATATTTTAGCATTTTTCTGAAATATAATGCATATATAGAAAGAAATATTATGAAGTTATTAATATTATTTATTAGCACATGTCCATCGTAAATTCCGAGAATCGTGCAGTTATATAATTTGATTTTTGTGTTATAATAAGATAAGATAAAGTTTGCTAAAAGTATCATACCAATACGATAGTAACTCTCCATCTAACTTTAAAAATATTATAAAAATCCGCTTGATTTGTTTAAATTGATTTTCATTGGTGAATTTTTGTTTAGATGAGTGAGTGTTAAAATAAAATTTAATTTCAATACAACATACAGTTCCATACAATTCAATAAAATATATAAAATACAGTTGATATATTTTAAAGTATATTTTTTGTTAAATATTAATTATTTTATGAATTGCATACATTTTAAAATTAAATTCATTTAATAAATAATAAACGTGTATTTTTGTTTGCATATTTTCGCATATTGTTGCATATTTTGGAAGCATATTTGAATGATAACCATTGCATAAATGCATGCATATTTCGTACGTTTTTAGTGCATATAATTCTGGGCCCTAATTATTAACAATAATAATACGGTAACGCACTAACGTGTCACTCTTTTTCCAACTAATGAGTGATTAAATTGAAGGTATATACGCGATGAACTTGTACCGATAACGCCATGGTCTACAGGCGGATTCCCATGGCACGCGACTTGACGAGCCACGAGTTTACCCGATCCGACCAGAGCTCTTTCAAAATTAATCCACCGAATTTTTCAATTTAAATTACTTTTGCTAAAATGACTGTGCTCTAGATCAGACGCGATTTAACTGCGTATTTTGTAACGTGCGGTAATTGAAAAAAAAAAATTACTCGAAAAACCGAATTTAAGGTTGGGCTTCATATAATCCCAAAAATTCTAAAACTTCATCGTTGGACCATTCCATGTTTTATTATTATTATTTTTTTAATTTAGTTCAATTATAATCAAACATTACTAATAATAATATCAGACTTGGGTAAAATACTTTTTAAAAGTATTTAGAATAAATACTCGAATACTTACAAAAAATATGATAGTATTCCGAATATGTATTCAAATACTTTATAAAAATTGTATTCCGAATACATTATTTAGAATACTTCAAAAGTATTCCGAATACTTTTAAAATACTTCTAGTTTTAAATACTATAAAAATAATAAATATCTACTCAACAGAAATATTTGAAATCGCAGACTAAATATATGTTATTTTATTGTACTTTTATAATACATAACTTATAGTTTATGGATTACAATAATAATAAATTCCTGATTTTAGCTTATACAAGATTCGACGGAGAAGTAATAAAATCATTTAAAAAATAGACGATTTGACGGTATTCAAAATACAGTATTCAGAATACTTGTTATAAGTATTCAAAATACTTTATTGAATACTTTCAAAAAAAGTATTTAAAAAGTATTCGAAATACTTAAAAATTATTCTGAATACAGTATTCCGAATATTGTATTCGAAATATTACCCAAGTCTAAATAATATTATATAATATATTAATAATCAAATATTTCAAATTTAAAAAACCAAAAAAATGTATAGCAATGTCGAATGTGTAATACAAAATGCGCACATGTAATAAAATAGAAATCCGCTATACATTACAGGCTCGTCGAATTGCGCGTTTGCGGGAACGCTGTTTAAACGCGCGGAGCTCGTTTCCTTCGGTGCGCAGACAACGGGCTGACAATTTTCGGATAGCCACGAGCCTCGCCGAGCTGTACCGCGTCTAGGCGACAAAGGCGTTCCCACGGCGCATGCCGTCGTGATTGACTCGTGAATCCCGCCTTAAGATAAGCTATAATCAAGTACAATCGTCGTCGCCCTCATTACCAACGAGTTCTTGGGAAAAAATGTATATTACTTTGCTAAAAATAAACGAATACAAAATACTCATACACCGTTCAAAATTTGTAACGATAAAATCAATTTTAAAAAATACGTAATATTATTGTATTACAATGTAATGTAATAATAAATATTAATCAACAATAACATATAATATAGGTAATGTAATATTATAACACAAAAACCAATATTCAACAAAATGTTGCCGCCCTATGCGGTCGCATAGTCTTAAATCTGCCCCTGTATGTGTGGGACAATCATGTACAGAAAATTACTTGTGGTGATGAGAAAAATTGTGTCAAGCTTAATAACTTCAATATAATATATAATCAATATCGTCTGTGCAATTAATGAATTTCTATAATTCTACTTGACTCATTTGTAAGTCTTTACATCTATACTTATTTAAAGTATTTATTATTTATAATGTTTAAGGGATATAAAAGTAGGTATGCACCGAATAGCTCATTTCCAAAATTTTGGAAAGTGCGCATACCATATAATAAAAATTATGATCGCAAAAACTCGCGTAAACCTAAAAATCTACTCAAAAAATATTCAAATGATAACTTTGTAGAAAATGTGAACTTTAAAACAATTTAACGAATCTCTAGACTTTTATCGTTTAATGGCTGAATACTTATATTATAACATATTGCAGATAAATGTCTATATTTGGATAAAACGTTTTAGGATTCGTGAAAACAGAATACCTTTAATGATAAAGTTAATAACGTATCTACTACAGAGACGGTTTGAACATTTACATCTTACCGGAGCAGTATGATTTAAACCACCCCACCTACCTAGAAAAAATTGTTCTGGCTTCCCTCTTATCATATTAAAACTACTTAAACGCTAAAACGTAAATTATGTATCTTCAAGTATGTTTAAAAATATACTGGTATGCCTTCCAAATTTTAATATATTTAAACAAAATGTACATAAAAAAATTTTTTACCGGGGCACCACCCCGGTAGAAAGTACTTACAAGCCGCTTCTGATCTACTAAATAGTTTTAAATTTGTCTGTAGTTGACAATAAGTATATATTATCGTGGTCGCCATTATATATTTTTTTATTCACTTTTTGCATATATACTCACGGAGAGTGACAAATTAATTTTATTTTGTCGTGTACCATTGCACAATCGCGAATAAAATTTACAAATTTGTAACATCATATGTTGAGGTAAGTGAATAAACTTTATAAACTTTATTTTATATTGAATAATTATTTCAAAATATTGTACATTAATTAAATTTAGGTACCTACTATTTTATTATACTAAATTATGTGCATGGTTTTTTATAATCTATTTTATTGGAAAAAAATTATTGATTGACCGTTTATAAAACGTTGTATAGGCCGCAATTACTATAGATACAAATATTATATATCTGTTATAAAGCTAGTGGGAGTTTGTACTTAACATAAAGGTACTTCTTAAAAAGCAGTTTGAATATCAGCAATATTGTTGAGTATATCTATTGAATATATACATGTCACATTAAAAACAATTTTAGAAAACTAATTTTAGTTGAGAATTAGTTATTTTTTATACTTATGAAATACCTATACAATTACATGAAATAATTTATTATAAAATTTTTAGTTAAAAATTGTATTTTTTTTCTATTCAAAATCATTAATAATCATTATAACTTTTTATACTTAAACATAAATTATACTAGATCTACTGCTTTTAAAATTAATTTATTTTAACTGTTTTTGAATTCAAAAAAATAATAATAATAATTTTTATTATTTTATTACAAAAAAACTTGTAAAAAATCTACTTACATGTAGTGATAAGATACATGTCATAGTGTAATATAATATAATATGATACATCAATTTCTAAATTAAAGAATACTTTTTAAATATTAATATTTTAAAACAAGAAATTTATTAAAATATCAATATGTTCATTTTACAATTATTATTAAATACCTACCTATATATTTTAACCATATAATATATGTATATATATATATATATATATAATGCACTAAAAATTATAATGTCTGCAGTAAAATATTATGTAGATAAAATAATAAATAATTGGGTTATAAGTTATACTAATTCTATAATTATACCTAACATCTATAATATGGTAAATACTATCAGTAATTAGTCATTATTATATAATTAAATAAAATTACAATATGAGACAGTAAAAAAAAACATATTTATTATAATAATAATATACATTCAATATAATTTACAATTGTATATCCGTTTATCTAAATATTACAAGTATGCCTTAAATTTAAATTGATCTATCAAGTCAAACAAAATACACAAATTAATACATATTTATTAAATTGTATTTCAAACCATACGTATATGTGTGAAAATATTTTCAATTTTTACCTAAATTATTATTAGTTAAAACAATAAATATTACCAATGAAACAAATCAATATGGACATATGAAGTTTACATTATTTTGACATATAATTATTAATACAAAATAAAACACATGCGCTGTATAATTTCATTACAATTTTTACTGTGTATCGAAAATATAATGTAAATTATTTTAGATGAGTCATTGCTTTGATATAACGCGTTATAAATATGTATCTACAATTTAAAACATTTTTCAACAAAAATTTATTGATTCCGTATTATATTTATAAATATATAGATAAAAAATTATACTGATAAATGTATATATATATAATATAAACAATTATTTTTCAATTATAGCTTGAAAGGAACGTAGTTACTTTTTTATTAAAAATCAAAATAATTTCTTTACAATTTTATTTAAGCAATGTAAAATGTAAATTCGTTACATTTAAATAATAAATAGTGAATAAAGTAACTTACTAATTTTTAAAGTAATTAACACGAAAATGAGAACAAATAAATACAAATTACCATACATAAGTATAAATCAAATTAAATAATATTCAATTCAAATAAACTATAGTTTTTTATGTTTATTAATAAATACTTATATATATTTTTTTTTAATTCAAAAATCATGAAATAAAAATAATATAATCGAACACGTAGGATTATATAATATTATATTATACACATATTTATATACCTAATTATTAGCAATTAATAGTTATATTTAAAATCAATGGAACAATTTACATTTTTCCTTAAAAAATTCATGCTAAAAATATTCAGTAATTAAATACATTAAAATACTTATTTAAACATTGTGCAGTAGCACTGGAAGTTTATGTAAGGCATTTAAAATTATTTTCTTTTATTAACTTATATATATTTTAGATGAGCGTTACAACATAACAACACATTAGTTTATTGATTAAGTCATATGTTCAGATAAATCATTAGAATCATTAATGAGTAGTACTTTAGTGTAATATTTTAATTTACCTGATATATATCGACTCCTCTTCGCATATTTAATTAAGTCATGACGTTTATACATATGGAACTTTAAATTGTTTAAATATGAAAATCTTCCATCACATATATTACACGCATATTTTCGTTTACCAATGTGTGATGCATAATGTTTTGATAAGTATGATTTTTTTTTGAACAGCTTATTGCATTCGGGACATTGATATCGAATGTATGGTTCATGTGTGCGCTCATGTAGATCAAATTGCTCTTGAGTATTAAATTGTTCTGTACACAATGGACAACAATACTGTAAAATTTTTGATTCGTCAGGCTTACTATGTAAATTGTCAGAAGATTGTATGTTTGGAACCTCAAAAATGGGCGAATTCGTGTCCTTTTTAGTGGGTTCTATTGAATCAGATGAATCACTAGAGACTAGTACTATATTATAATTTTTTGGTATATTTCGTTCATAACGAGTACAATTATTATAATCAATTCGATTATGATGCATTTTCAGATGATGATTTAAAATGTAGACTGAATTAAATTTTTTATGACATATACTGCACATGTATTCTCGTTTAATGCCGTGTAATGTATGATGTTTGAATAAGTTTTCTTCTTCTTTGAACAACTTATTGCATATGGGACATTGATACCGAATGTATGGGTCATGTGTGGGCTCATGTCGAACTAATTGCTCTCGAGAACTAAATTGTTCTGTACAGTATTGACAGCAATACTGTAAAGCACTTGATTCTTCAGGCTTACTACTTTGATTCAACTCATTATCTATAGCGGTTGGATGTTGATGTCCGCGCTCATGTATATCTAATTGATCTTGATGAGTAAAGCGGTTTGAACAGTATTGACAAGCATACGGTGTAGCGGCTACGAATTCTTCATACTTTTTTGAATAATGACTCCACTTATCATCAGATGAATCATCAGCATCATCAGTTACTAATACTTTTTTGTAATGCTGTGGTAAACTTAGCTCATAACGAATGTAATTTGAAAAATCAGTCTGATCATGACGTTTTTTCAGATGTTTCCTTAAAGTGCTAAATAATAAACAATTTTTTTCACATATATTGCACCTGAATCTTCGTCTATCGGTGTGTGATTCCCAATGTTTAAATAATTTTATTTCTTTTTTGAACAGTTTTTTGCAATTGGGACATTCATAACGAATATACGGTTCATGTGAGCGCTCATGTAAATCCAATTGTTGTTGAGAACTAAATCTTCCTTC
>NW_020271733.1:0-2618 GCF_003268045.1 Sipha flava
TCTCTCGTAATACATACTTAAACTGTACGTAATTAAATCATTGTAAACAACTTGATTCATTGTTCTTGAACTGACAACACGTCCGTCTCATCTACAATATTCTCCCGCTTCTACAGGCAACAGCGCCAACTTAAAACAGCAGTTTTCACTGCTACCTTCCAACAGGCAACAGCGCCAACTTAAAACAGCAGTTTTCACTGCTACCTTCCAACAGGCAACAGCGCCAATCCGAAACAGCCGTTTTCACTGCTATCAACAGGACATCAGCGTCCACACTCAATTCCCGTGGACGGCAGCGCCGGATAGCTCCGGCTACAAAACGGCGTCACCATCCACAACCGGCTTATCCCACGCTGCGAAACCGCGTCAACAACCTCTCCGTCAGGGCACCAGCGCCCAAGGTAAGCCGCCGCAAAAGCGACGGTTATTTTGTTATTTTTTTTTTTTTTTTTTTTTTTCTCTACTTTCCGACATACCCATTCGCTGCAGTGAGGCCGCGCCCCCACATCGCCACAGCACCCCCTCCTTTCCAAGTTCCTCCTCACGAGTTTCCTATATCTCTTCACTCTAATCCCCTAATCACTTCTTCTTTTTCCTATCCACTGTCCTCCCCTTTTCTTCAATTCAATTCTGTCTCCACCTCCCTCTTTCAGTTCTCCGCACATAACTCAATCAAACAAAAACCAAACAACTATGCCTTCCAATCGCAAACGCCCCAAAAATAGTCCCCCGCCCAACCTCAAAAAGAAAAAATCCCCAAGTCCTCCTCCCGCCAAGCCAAAAATCAACCCTTCTCCACCAGTATCTCCGCCATCCGTCGAAAATCATTCTCCAACTCGCTCCCGGACCAACTCCGTCACCTCAACCCGTTCCTTTTCATCGTCATCCGCTCATTCCATTATTACTCCGGCCCCTATTCCACCAATTTTCCTTTCTGGAGCTTCCTGGAAAAAAGTCGCGAACAAACTCCTCTCTTCTCTGCCGACAAACTCTCTCCAAGCTAAGGTTCACGACTCAAACTCCGTCAAATTATTGTGCTTTGAACAAGACTACTTTCGTCTAGTTCAAAAATATCTGCTTTCGACAAACACAGAGTTTTTCACTCACCCCACATCATCCGAACGCACATTAAAAGTTGTAATTAAGGGCCTTCTTGCTGATACTTCCGACTCCGAACTAGAATCTTACCTCAAAGAAAAAGGTTATGATGTCCTTAATATTCGTCAATTCGGAAACTCCACTAAAAAATTTCCCATTCACATGGTAACTCTTGTTTCCAATCCCACCAACAAATTAATATTCCGCGAAACGAACATTTTGTACATGTCGGTCAAAATCGAAAGCTATCGCTCCAACAAACCGGCTCAATGCTTCGCATGCCAACGTTTCGGCCACTCAAGCCTTCGATGTGGCTACGCTCCGCGTTGCGTTAAATGCTCAGGCCCCCACTTGGCAAAAGACTGCCAGAAAACTAAAGACCAAGACCCGACTTGCGCCAATTGCAGTGGCAACCACACTGCAAATTTTTCTAAATGCCCAGCGATCCTTTCCGAAATCGCACGCCGTCGCCCACTTCGTCCGAACTCCCAAGTTCCTCCCACTCTATCCCCCACTCCAATCATCAAAAACTTCAACTCATCCCAATCCAACCAGTCCACTGCTCCTATCCCTCCTCAATCCAACATCTCCTACGCTTCCAAAGTAGCAAACTCAAACCCTTCCTCCCCCCCGCACGACACGAACCAAGTTATTAACCAACTCAACACTCTAATAGCGAACATCACCTCCGGCAACACCAACGTTAAAGACGCCATTCTTCTCATACTAAACATCCTCCCCCTTCTCTTAAACAACCACAATGCATAACTTAAAACTACTCTTCTGGAACTGCAGAGGCGTCACTCGTCGTCGCTTAGAATTAATCCACTTCGTAAAACTTCACAAAATAGACATTCTCCTACTCAACGAAACCCACCTTTCCGATCATCAAAATTTTAAAATTCCAAACTTCTTCTCATACACCACAAACCGTCCCACGCCCCCAGGCCACCCATCTTCCGGTGGAACAGCTATCCTTGTTCACAGAAGATTCTCCCACTACCCAACAACAATTCTTACTGCATCTCTCGAAAACACCACCGTTCACATACATGTGGGCGACACCGAACTCCGTCTATCAGCAGTTTACAAAAGACCTCAAAACACTCTCCAACCTTCAGACATCACCTCTCTTCTCAACTCTCCAACCAAAACAATTATAGCCGGTGACCTAAACGCCAAACATCGTTCATGGCACAGTACCAAAAATAATTCAGCTGGCAACGCGCTGTCCAACCTCCTATGTTCCAGAAACGACTTATCAATAGCTTCACCAGACTCCCCAACTCACTATCCAGATAACAGCAACCAAAACCCAGATATTCTAGACATTGCAATACTAAAAACCGGTAACATTCCATTCAACGTCGAAAACTTCCCCGCGGAACTTTCCTCTGACCATACTCCCATATTGCTCACCCTCCACACCAACTTTGATCGGCTACCTCCAAACCCTTCTTTCTTCACTGACTGGGATAAATTCGGAAACCAAATGAAGGATACGTCTTACCCCTCCCACA
>NW_020271734.1:0-1753 GCF_003268045.1 Sipha flava
ACCCTTATCTAATCAGAGGGGCGCAGTGACTAGATGGACTGTTTAGATCGTCCCCCACTCGTGGGAACAGATATGGAAACAAATAAAAAAGAAAAACTTATTGAGGAGATATTGGAACAGGAAAAGGAAACGAATGGACAGTTGGTAGCAGAGTGCAGCGAGCGTTTGGAGATCGAGAAGACTCCGCAAAGACCGGCACTAAAGAGGAGGAAACCGGAGGAAGAAGATGAGGAAGCCAGATGGAATGTGGACCTTCACACGTCGGCCGAACTTAGGGATGAATCCCGAAAGTTGGGCACAAAGGCCAGGCAACTCTCTGACCGACTCCTTGAGATGGTGGTAACGATGAGGATTAACAAGGAAAGGATGACGGTGAAGAACGCGGAGGCGTTCGATGACTGGCGGAAGGATATGGTCAGAATTATGGACGATCTCGTCTATAACCAAATGATTGTTTACGGACGCCTTATGGAACGAACGCTCCCGCGGGCTGAACCCATCGAGAAAAAAGTAGGGACTTAAGTACAGACGCCGCCGCTCGTAAGAATTTCGGAAAACGTATGGATAGTCGGAGAGACTGGGAAAGAGGAGAAAAAGGAGGGAAAAAAGAAAAACAGAAAAAAGAAGGTAAGGACTGAGGAACAACGTAGTAAGGCAGAAGATGGAGTCACGACCGTCAGAAAGCCCGAAGAGTTGAAACCTCAAAAGCCAGTAAAGACGATAGCAAAGGAAAACAAGGTCGTTAAGGGTAAAGAGATCGGCAAGACCCAGGAAGAGGCAACTCAACCAGGGAAAAAGCCAATCAAAGACCGACTAGGGAAACCGGTTGAAAAGCCAGAAACCCGAAAGGTCTTACCCGAAAAGACCGAATGGCAAGTAATGGTAAAAAGGAAGCAGAGGCAAAGGAAGATCAAACCAGAGTTAGAACTTCTAGTAGAGATCGAAAAAAGTGAGGATAGAGGTAAGGGGTACGTCTACCAGGCGTGTCCTGAAGCGGCAATGGATGTGGACAAGAGTTCGGCTGAGGAAACGAAGCTGGCTCAAAACCCGCTGAAAGAGCTGTGGAAGGCACTAATGGCCAAGATTAGAGCACCCAAGTTCAGTAAAGTGACGAGAACGGGCCCTGGCAGGTATTACCTTGAGCCAGAGAACGAGGAGACGAGGAGGGCGCTTATGCAATCTGGACTAGACGTGAGACAGTCCGGTGTAAGAAATCCCCGAATCGTTGTTCACGGTGTGGGAGAAGAGGTGGATGACGCTGATGTAGCCAGGCTGATGGAAGAACAGAACGAAAGTCCTGGGAAACTGTCGGTCGGGTGGCAGAGGAATGTCAGCCTCATTCCCAGGAAGAATGTTAGGAAAACCAGTGCGGGACGTGACGTAGAGTTTGAGGTGACTCCAGAGATAGCGGGTGAGATCGTGGGACGTACGTTGTGCGTGGGTTTGTCACGGTGTCGGGTCGGACCCTTAGTGAATGTGCGAATGTGCCATAGGTGCCAACGTTACGGACATGTTGGGGCTTCGTGCTCGGCGCCGTTGGTCGCCTGCGCGCGGTGCGCGGGTCCGCATCACATCTCGCATTGTGTGAGAGGTGCCGTACTGCTGAGGTGTGCTAGTTGCGCCGCGGCGGGGTGGGCCAGTGACCATGCCTCTGGAGACACATCAATGTGTCGGACGTGGGAGAAAAACTTCAAGCGAGAAGCTAATAAGTTTAGATGGTCGAATACAGAGTAGGTCAGATAAACCTGGGGGG
>NW_020271735.1:0-1702 GCF_003268045.1 Sipha flava
GTACTGTAAGAGTCGTAAGGACCTACATTCATGTATGTCCGCAACACTACAGCGGTACGGGTGCGTTATCGGCGGCACGTGTCTAATGTGTCGCGGTCCGGAGACTCGTCCGTATCGCGGTTCCGAAGTTGCTTCGCGGACCGGTAATTAGTTGACGGCGGCGCAGTGTGATATTTCGGTAAAGATACGTTCGATATGCCGCGATTCACGCGTGCGGGCCGGCGGGTCGCGGTGTATTCGGGGACGTTAAATTTTAATCGTACTTCCTAATATTACTGCTTATGTCACGACCGGTTTTTCGCGCTCGCGTGCTGCGATATCTCCACTGCTTGTTGGGGACTCGGCGCGTGTCAGCAATAAAGACGAATATAGCGTCCGGGTTTTTCCCTACCTCGCTAAACCTCGTGATATTTTCCTATTTTTATGTAACGAAAATGAAGCAAAGCGGGATTTACAAGCTAGCGAAAAGTATCTTACCTTGCCTTGTCACGTTACTGACCAGGAAGAATTCCTCTGCGAGGAGCCAATTTTGTCGTGGTCCGTTGAGGTACGGCACGACCCTCGGGTAGATGGTGGTGAATTAAAAAAAAACAAAAAACAACGATGACGACGGTATTGGCCGGTGGGCCTTTTATTATTCGCACAAACACTAACACGAACTGTTCGAAGGTGAAATAATAAAAGTTCGGTGGCACAGAATGCATCGAGTGAACAACCGTCAAGTGAACACAAAAATTAAGTTGAGAAAAAAAAAGAAAAATAAATTGTGAAATGTAATAAAACAATGATGTGAGGATATCGAAACAAAAAGGTCCGTTGTTCTAAGAACAACCCGACCGGACCGGTTGAATAGTATTCCGTGCGGGCGTCGTCGCGACCGTTCACGCCCCTGTCCATTGATGGATGGAGGGACGGGGTGTCACGGCGGCGTTGCGTGCCGCGGTCTGGTGGTTGATGAGAGAGAAATCGGCACGGTCGGCGACAGACGTTTCGATAACGGCTGCCGCATGGGTCCGCGTCAGCGTCACCAAATCGCTGACCGCCGCGACAGACCGCATTATGTGTGCCCGATCCTTTAATCACGTGAGCACGTATCTGAATCATATTCACGTGAATTGGCATTAATCTGTTAGCGTTTATTCTGGAATGTTCGACGGAGCGCTTATCGTGTCTACGATATTATCGATTCGATAGCGATGATCGGGTGTTTCCGTCGAATGTTCTAGAATCAACGAAAATTATAAATATGACGATAAAGTAATAATGTTAGTCAGTCAGTTAGTCTGTTATCGATCGCAAGTCGACAGATATTGTAAGAAAGAACGTCCTGACGCAATGTCATTTTTGTAAGTCCCGAAGGTTTAAATCGTAATAAAAGTTATTAGACAACGTAATATGTTTTTTTGTTTCAAATTATTAATATTAAAAATCATTATACTCCGCTCGTAAGTGACCAACAAATCAAAAATATGATTGTATAAAAAATAGTTATTTATAAAACAAAAAGAGTTTGTTAATTTTGTTAATGATACCTACATGGTGGTCATATATTGCATTACAAAAACCGATTTCAGGTAATATTTATTTTGTTGTATTTTATTTGAAAATGTATTTATAATTTTATTAATTAGCTTTGTAATATGCATATATTATTGAGAAATAATAGTACGCATATTCCTGAGTCGTATAAACCTTTAATGGG
>NW_020271736.1:0-1793 GCF_003268045.1 Sipha flava
CGGGCCAACCGTTTTTTCAAATTTGTACCCGGTCCACAGTATTGATAACCTATAATGAAATATTACATTATTTTATGTACATTTGAATTAATTCGAAATAAATTTACCAGGAACATGTAACTCGACAGGAATTTTATTTATAAGCGTGTTAATCAGTCCACCTCCCTTATTCTTGTTCTTTCTTCGAATGGGCGACATCGTATATTGACCATGATTCTACTGTTGCACTGATATTTATATGAAAAATGCGATTTATAAATCAGGAGGTTAAACTCACCGTCGATAACGTTGATCGTTATTCTTCGGCAACACCACAAGAGTCGAGGCACGGTCCACTTTTACCCAATACTATACGTGCGCTTATCGTAGGACACTCTGGTTGTGGTAAAACTAATTTGGTATTCGCCTTATTGACAAACGTCAACGGTATAAGATTTCATAACGTATATATTTATTCGAAAACATTGGATCAACCCAAGTATAAAATGCTGAGCGATATCTTAAAAGATATAGATGGCGTTTAATTGTTTACGTTTTATGATAATGAAAAAGTCATACCACCGGAAAAAGCGTTACCCAATTCAGTGTTTATTTTTGATGACATCATATGTGAAAACCAAAATATTGTACGATCGTATTTCTCACGTGGACGACATAATCGAATTGACGTATGCTATCTCGCACAGTCTTTTTCCCGTGTGCCCAAGCAACTTTTACGAGACAATAGCAATTTTATTGTATTATTTAAACAAGATGAGACAAACTTGAAACACGTTTACCTGGATCACTGTTCAGGCGACATGAAGTATTCAGATTTTAAAGATTTTTGCACGTCATGCTGGCGTAAAGGACGATTTGAGTTTGTAGTTATAAGTAAGGATTGTGAACGTGATAACGGGCGATACAGACATGGATTCGATAAGTTTGTTATTATATAAAGCACTGTTATACGTATATTACTTCAATCGTAGTCATGACTTCCGAATGTTCACTTATATCCGAATTAGCTTCGGCAAAAGACAATATCAGACGTAAATATTTAATGCTAAAACAAGGCGACGCTGATATACAGTCATTTGTCTCACAAACATTTAAGCCCATCATTGATCCATTAAATAAAATTCAAAACGACATCTATACACCAGCTGCAAAAGAAGAAATAATATCAAAACAAGATGATGAAAATAACTCGTCAGAAAATATAATTTACGGTACCGTTGATAGTTGGTTCAATTCCAAGCTCATATATAGGACATACGGTCCGAAAAGAAATTACAATGGTAATATAAGACTAGGAAATCAAGAAATCAAATTTGTAGAAAACACGCTTATTATACAAGATACAACATATCCACTAACGCATGGTATTATTAGTTTAATATTTTCAAAACATCCGAAATTGTACACCGATAGTGATTCAGAGGTGTATAAATCAATATTAATTCAAACTTCGGCCCATCTAACTAGTGACGGGTCAAAGATTAAAACCGGTGGTAACAAGTATAAAGACATCATTGCTCGACTTTTCTCCACGGGTACAGGTCTTTCTGTGAAATTACAAAATCATAATATCGTATATTGGAACGATCCAAACGAATTGGTCAATAGACTAAGGCTTCTATTGGCTTCTCAATCAGCAGGTAATACAAGTGTTTCCAACGAGATATTATCGATTTTCGAAGAATTACACGAAGCCGGGATAATAAATAGAATGCCAAATGTCTAAACGTGAAATTGCCCATGAATTTCATCGTCCGTCTAGAAAAAATTATACCAGACGACACGTTAACATT
>NW_020271737.1:0-24709 GCF_003268045.1 Sipha flava
AAAGGAAAGAAGCTTATGAAACAAAGCTTTTAATAGTTATTTTACTTGGTGCATTGAGAAGTCGGATGATGTTAAAATTAAATCGAACATGGTTTTTTTCGTTATTTTCGAGGCATACGTTCCATTATAAGTACTGTTTCCATTTAAACGCACGTCTGACGGATGGTTATCCAGCATGGGAAGCGTTATAAAATGGGAATACTTTCGGCACGTACGACTACTGATTGAGAAACTTATGTCCAGCCTAAGGTAGTTGAATACCTAAATACGCAGTCGATACGAACGCAAAAACAAAAAACAACGCGGAGCACATCCGAAACGAAACGAAAAAAAATTTCATGGTCACAAGATCGCTTCGGACGACAATCGGACCAGTCACAGACCGCCAGGCAGCAGGAAAATTATAACACGGTAACCGGTGGCTCGGACAAGGTTTTACAATAATTAAAACAATAGTCAGAAGAACAAATCCATTGTAAAACCACATAATACATTTATTTATTAAACTCAATTGACTTTATATTATATCTGATTTGACCAATATTTTTTACAAAAAAAAAATCCAACTTTAGTCTTATAGTGTTTATTACTTGCACCGTTTAAGTTATTATACTTGTGCAAACATTAAATTTTGAGGTTTTATCGATTTCATACACAAACAACAAAGAAGTGTACCGGAACCAAAAATTATCGGTAATATTTATGTGCGTTTACTTTGTTGGTAAAATAAACTTAGTAGAGAAATTGCTATAACAAAAAATATAATGTAAAAATAATATTATTGATGATGAATCAATATTATTATTATTTTTTTTTTTAATTATTGAAATTACAGTATATAATAATACACAGCATGTACATAATAATGATATTATATTGCTAAACTCTACCTTTTTGTTTTTGTGCTTAATAAATCGTGGTATTTCAAATTAGTAATTTCGTTTTTTCCTCTTGCCATATTTCCTACAAAAAAAAAAACACATCCTCTCCATTTATTGCATTAAAAATTGATGGACTGGTCGGTATCATAGTATCATAAGTAACGAACTGACCGATATTATAATTTTTTGTCGTCATGACATCTCGTAGTTGGATAGTATTCAAAGTCATTCATCAAAAAACACGGTGTCCGGTTTATCAAAATCACGTTCTTGGTGCAAAGGGGTGGGACCCGATCACTGGCAGTTGGGTGAACGGCCGTAGACATGAATCAGCGTTGAGGGCGGTAAAAAAGAACAAAAACAAAAAAATAATGTGAATCTTCTAAAGGAATCCATACGATATCAATAACCGTACACATCTCTTTTTCTCTTTCGTGCACCTATTAAAAATTCGTGTTAAATTTCCGTATGCTCTATTTGACCACCAGATACCTGGTTTCATCGCGTCTCGAATGATTTATTGCCTTTGAAAAAAATAATACCTGAAACACATGTTTACCTTAGTCACCCTTTTAGTGCGACGTGGTCCGTGGTCGGATTACTGTGACGGTTTGTGGTCCACGGTGGTGTAATGCGAATCGACACGATAAGCCGGCACGTCGTTTACATTAATATATCATTCGGAAATGGTTGATGATCCCGACAATGTTTTTCTTTCACTCCGACGTTCGCCTGGAGTGTTAAAAGACATTTAAGCCCATCGATCTTCATGATTTCTTTACCTGAAATCGTTTTTTCTCTCCCGATTGCTTCGATTCGTCCGTTGATCAGTGGCGATACTTCGATGGCATGCATTAAGATGCCACACGTTTTATATGCTATAACGTTGCAGCCGTGAGAACCAGGGACTGGAACCTGAACCGAAAGAACCGGTTCCGGTGCCGGTTCTTGAAAAAAATTTAGGAACCGGAACCTTTTTTGGAACCTATATTATTTATTTTGTAGAACCGGAATCGGAACTGGAACCCATTTAAAAAAATTAAAAATATTTTGGTTCTTTTCGATTCTTCAGAGTTTTTCTATTTTATAAAATTACAGCGGATATAACTAAAACCATAACCTAACCATCTAATATTTTAACAACAAACATGAACTTTTTGTTTTTATCTTTATTAGGGAAAATATAAAGATTTGATAAATATATTTCTTGTAATTTTTGTATTTTATACATACGAGCGTACGTATACGAAACGAACGTATAAAAACATAACGGGTTCTGACGAATGGCGAAAATACGCAGTGTGCCGACTGCCGAAGCCTTAATAATAATAATAACCCCAATAATACAAGATTCATACAAGAGTCAGATAACATCATGTGGTATAATATATACTGTGGTTTATCAATTTCCCATTTTATTGGAAAAAAATATTTTATTTTTAGCACAACAGCAACCGACACCACGCGATAAGCTACCCCTCCACATCCCACTACTACTCATTCCGATCATCTCCATGCAGTATGCACTATGACTATCTGGTCTGTTATGTGTATAATTGATGACTGGTGTAGTGACTGCAGAAAGAATTGAAGAAATTCTATAATACTTTTAATAATAAATACATCTATTATTTTTGAAAAATAGGTCGTCTATCAACTTCAATAGTTCACAAATATTTTAGCTAGGTTTAGTAAAATAAAAGACCAATCAACCTGTAAAACATATTCATGCACAATAAAAGAAAATGAAAAATATTTTGTTAAAAATTTTGTTTTTTTATTATTTAAATAATTAATTTTTGGACACTTTAAGTTTTGTTAATGGATTTGTTTATAGAAAAAAAAATTAGATGACAAATAATTCATTAATGAGTAATAACACATTAATGATAACAATTAAATTTCTAAAAAACAACCATTGTATGTAAAGTCAATTACAACTTTAAACTGACAAAATTATTGTCTTAAATGAATTTTTAATTTTCTCAACTTGAATTTTTTTTTATGTAACTTAAATATCTAAGAATTAAAACCGAAATTTTGTATTATTTAAGAACCTGAACCGAATTTCTTCATTTTCTAAAAACTGGAACCTAATTTTTAATTTTCAAAGAACCAGAACCGATAAAAACATCAAGGTTCCAATCCCTGATGAGAACAATATAAAAACTCGGAAAAAGATCACAACATTTACAGAATATTCCAAAACGATTTGACGTTGGACGAAAATTTTAAATAACCATATAGTACGATTAAATTATAACATACATTTAAAATAATTTTTAAGTTTTTTAAAATATTTGGGGGGGCTGTAGCCCACTAGCCCACCCCCCTACATACGCCACTGGTTCGGAGTAAGAGAGATAAAAACGAACGTTCAAAACGTATTTCTCCCTCACCGCGTTCTTTGGAAACGCGATATACCGTATAAGGCAGCAATAACGATATTAATGATAACACTAATGTGTTCGTGAGGATATAATAATAACGTGCACGGGGGTGTCGATAATCCGAAAATATTACGTGCCCGAGACAAAGGATTTAGCGCGTCGCGCACCGTCTTATACTGTTATGTCTCCCAGGGGTTTTACTACAGTTATACACGTCACCGTATAGTCGGCGTACTGCAGGAAATTTCGTAATGAAAGTCTTGTCGGTAAACTGTACCATTCGCTCACACCGTACCGGATCTCACACGGGGATCAGAGGAGACTTCGAACAGGTGTAATACAATATATATTGAGCGCGTATACACATATAGTATATAATGTACATACCATAACCCGGGTCTTTCGGAAAATTAGGTAAATTCAACTCGCGTAAGTAGAAATATGTATGCATATTTTTTTTCTTTCTTTTTAACAGAATCTATACAAACGTATTAGTAAACATCATGTTTTAAGATTAATGAGCGTATCGATACGTTCCTAGAAACTCCTCATCTGGCATTGACAAGTTTTCAACAAAACTGGAGGAACCGTCAGTTTGCGTTTTCCATGATTATTTTTTTTTTTTTACTTAACTACGATATCCTCGATTGGTGACCCAACGAATCGAGCTTCTGCATGATTTAAATTTTGGTCTTGTTGAAAAGAATAGCGCCAGTTTTCTGTTTCAGGAATGTAAAATTGGATACCATCCGACGAATATTTATCTTAAACATGGTATTTTTTCCTTCTGACTTTTGTTAATATATAATGCACATTTTTTTTCAATAATATGATTATTATGTTATCATATTTTCCGCCTATTTCTATGAAAGTTATTGCAAAATTTTAAATTTGTATATTATATACATACAAGCTAGCTATTATAGTTATATTAGTATATTATATTTATATTATTAGTATATTATTATATACTAAGCATAGCTATTATACAATTAAAAAGTGGAATATTTTTTTTTTTTAAACGTAAAAACACGTCTCGCAAGTCATAACATGCACACCGTGTTCTAGAATCGTATTTTTTGTTACTGTAATTGTTTGAGTGAGGTCCCGAATTCAAAATTGGTCGAAGTGACCATGCTTCAACTGGTGTCGGATATAAAATATCAAGAACAAAAAAGAAGTGGACTGGATTAAATTATAAAACCTTTATTATAATCAAAACTCGACAACAACCAACGTATATAAAAATTATGAACTAACAAATATTACTTACGCGGCAACAACCAACGTATACAAAAAACGAACACGGCAATAATAATGTAATCGCACAATGGATTAAAATAAACTGAGTCCAAGGGCATATTTAAGGGGTGAGCACATGTAGCCCGTGCCCCCCTCAATCACCGTGTTTTATACTTTATTTATTATTATAGGCCCTCTTATATTTCACGCACGGGCACAGGGTGGAATACTGGAATATCAATATATCATGAAAATATGATACCATCGATTTAATGGATTAGCATTGCTTAATGCACACCCTGAAATAATTATAAAACCTGAAGAAGTAGTTGATGCATATGCTAATAAATACCCCAGACGTTATCAGTTATTGTAATTACAAAAATTATATTTAAAAATATGTTTTATTATAAATTTGTGTAATAAAATGTTATGTTTCTATCAAACACTTGTATTTTGATTATTTGGCCATGAATAGGGCAGAGGATATGAAGCATTTGCATATTTGTTTTGCATAGCCAAAAAATAGCAGAGTACGAAACAAATACGTATCATGCTTTTACAAAGCTAGTTTTAAAATTTTATTTTGCATATAAATGCATATTTTGAGTCCTTTTTGTTTTTAGGGCATATTTTACACTTTTATACACTATTTTATACTTTTAAGACATATTTAACTTAAATTGATTTTTTCCAAAGTGACATTTTTATTTCAAACAATTTAGTCAAAATGTTTGAATAAAAATGTATTTATTTTTAATTTTTATCGTATATTTTTGACTGTCCGCGGGCACACATTTTTCCTAAAAGTGATAACGATCTAATGTCGTTTCTTTAGAGAAAATGAAGAAAATTAAATAAAATGTATTTTGTTTATTTAGCTATGGTATTTAATATATTTAAATTATGTAATTGTTTTGCCTCGTTTTTAATGCTATTTATTTTATTAATACTTTTAAATAAAAAGGCTAAAAAAATTTTTAAGTGCATATTATGTGGTTTTTAAGTGCATAAGTGCTTGCATATTGAGAACTTTTTTAGAGCTACAAATCCTCTGCTCTAGTTATGAATAACGACAGTTTTTTGAGTGGAAAAGTTATAACATACAATTTGAACTTTTTGTGTGTGCCCCCCCCTCCCCCATAAGACATACAATACGCCCCTTACTGTGTCTACCTGGTGATGATGGCCTTAATTTATAACCGGTCGTCAATGGGTTAGAAGGCAGGTAGAACGATAGGTCAGTTCTAGAATATTCCAGACGGTTAGGACTCGTTTGCGCACATATTAATATATTTATTAAATTTATGACAAATCGTTTGCGCAAAATATTGTGAACAATGGAAACCTGCTTGTAGGTACGGTTTTGGGTATACAGAATGTCTTAAAGTAAAATGATTATTTTCAATCATGGTTTCCCATCAATTGTCATCTATCTGTAATAGGGATCTTATAATCGCGATTTCTGTGCTCACTAATTAAATAAGTCGTGTGGGATAAGCTTTAATCTTTATTGCTTTATTTCTAATCTAAAAATATTTTTCTTAAATTATTTCTTATAAGTTATAACAAATCTGTTAATTTTCGTTTAGTCTCCGGTTTTGGCGAAATAATGATGGACGCTATTTGTTTAACACGGAGAGTAAAACGTTGTATAGTGTTGAATAATTTTAAATTTCGAGAGTATAGGAAATTAAAAAATGGAAATTTTAATTTTCGGTGTACTAATAAACTTTGTAATGCTAGTGTAATTTTAAGCAATAAAAGTGACCGAATTGTTGATCAATCTAAAAGTTCGGAGCATAACCATGAGGTATATTGAGATCAAATTATATCTAGAGAAATTGTAAGGGGTTCATTGAAAAGAAAGGTAGAAAATGATCTACATACTCGTTCAAACAAATTAATACACCAAGAGTTAAAAAATAGTAACTTTGCTGAAAACATGGAACATGGTATAATTTATAAAAATTTAATGAAAAAAATTGTTGGTTCATAGCCCAGGTTATAACCAATTCGAAAATTTGGAGATAAGTACACAGGTTGTGTACACTCTATACGTGGATAAATTTCTTCGAAAAAAGGTTTCTATTGTTCGCAAATTGTGCGCAAATGAGTTGTGATTTTGTGCGCAAAGGAGTTGCAAAAAAGGTAAATTTGCGCAAACGAATTGTAACCATTCCAGACAATACCTATGATAGATAAGGAGACGCACCGTACCTGTCCGTCTCGAATATTCTAGAAAAGTTGAGACTATTCTCGTCAATTATCTAACTGTACCCAACAGTAATATATTATTGTTCTTATTATAATACTAAACTTGACTTTAATCAGAAATTTGAATAGCATTCTTTAGTATCCCAATTTTCACAATTTTCACTGGCGTGATTCTATGACGGACGATAAATATAAACCTGAAATTATCTGCTGTAGAGCATTTTCTCGACGCTTATGCGCCGGAATAATAGATCCTATTATTTATAGCTTTAATTAAAATTGCCATACGAAAACGAAATAAATATGATAATCAAATAAACAGGTTCCTATACTAGCCAAATAGTATAATAATATTATTGAATTACAACATACCGTATGATTATTAAATATAACTCATAGTTTGATGCATAAGATTCATAGTTAAGTATATTTAAGTTATGTACATGCAAAAATATTTCTAACACTTAATTCATTATACTCATTTTGTAAACAATAAAAAAAAATCTAATTCTTGAACGAGTACCAATAATCACGAGCATGTTGGTCGCCAGTTTATTTCAGAATAAATATATTAAACAGAGGAATTTTTACACCTCATTATTACGTTAAAACGTTGTTTTTACAATAATAGACCAAAATAGAAAAAACAATTATTGCATGTAATAATTGAGTTAGATGATATGTCACTTTCACAAAAAAAAAATAAAACGAAACATTTTAAAACTCGTATTATTTAATCATTCTTTAAAATTAAAATTAAACTTTATGTGCATACAACTATAATACATTATTACGAAAAACAATAAAATAAAAACATTTTGTTTATTTTCTATAAATTCAATTAAACGAATTAATTTATGGTTTTTTTTCTATCAAATGCTATTATAGGCACTTACTCTAGATCAGCGTTAAAAAAAATTATTTTTTCTTACTTTTATTAAAGAGTGAATTATTATATTTTATATAGGTTGCTTAAACAATTTTATTTTTGGACTAAAAAATCACATTAAAACCTAACTTAGATATAATATAACGAGATACATATGATACATACTTATTGTATTTTGTATTCATAAAATCACAATAATGTGATGTATCAACTTTTTTTTTTTTTATAAAGATGATAAAATAAATAATAAATAAAAAAACTATTATTAATACAATGTCTACTTTGAAACTATTATTGAAAGAATATAATGTCTATATATTTATATTATAGTATTATACAACATCGAAAATAATGAAAATAATTATTTCAGGTTCCTATCATATTTGGTTGGTTATATTCGAAATCATTCCAGTCAACATTTAAAGAGATATCTTGCTACCAATCAAAAAAATATTTACTCATATTGTATTTAAAGGTGTATCGAGTGAGTCTATATCTCAGATCGATTCGACACTTGCCGGTCGATAGTTATACTTATTGATAAATATTATTGTTAATAAATAATATTATTATTGGCAATCTTAATCCCCGACATAATCTCATTCGAAACGAGAAACATCTATCAATTTATATCATCACTATTTTTTTGTAGCATATTAACATGTTACATTAAAATTTTAAAAGTTAATAAAAGTTTTACCAAAGAATTGAAACCCATCCAGTTGATTTTTTCAAAAGTTATTTATTTTAAACGCTAATACGGTATATGGCATAAGTGTTATGATAAAAGTTAACATAGCCGATTTCCGTTAATAGGCAACGTTTTGTTAATATTAGTAAATATCACATACATGTTCAGTGTTGTTTGTGATTCTATACGGTCAGCGAGTCAAGGAATTTTTTTCTTTATCATTAGAATTCTGTGCATTCCAACGATTGAAAATGAAAGAAAAGTAAATATAATTAGTATCATTCGCATATTATATACAATATAACTTTACAAATGTCTTTAGCTGTAAACACAATTTCGAGCGTAACGTCTTGAACGCGAAGACGACAGGACGAAACATGTGGCGTCGTGAATGCTACTTTTGTAGAACCAAACGTTCGTTTACAGAAAAAATGACCCAGTGTAAAAGTAAGTAGTTAGTTTATTATTAATGTTGTTGGTATTGATTATTAACATATAATTGTAATCAGGCCAATTAAATTAGTGGCTTAAGAATAACATAGAATTTAAATTTAATTAGTACCAAAAAACGATTTAAAAAAAAAAAGGGTTAAATTGTGGTATGAGTCTTTCATTGAATTTTTCGTTTTCATTTATATACATTTGAAAGCAATAACTATAATAAATAACAAAAATATGTTTAAGAAAATAAATTCTATTGAAAAGATGTGCTTAAATCATAATTTGAATAATAATAATAAAAATATATTATTCTAATACAATTGTTATAAAGAAGAAAATACATTTTATACATAAACATACATTAACTAAATTAACTACATTTTATTAATTTTATTTATACATTTTCGGTAAGACGAACAAAGACTTGTACTTAAAGTTAGTCGTGCCAATTTTAAAATTAAGTATTTAATTCAGAGAAATCTACTTTGTTATTTAGTAATTTAGAAAGAAACATTAAATTTAATATTGTGGGTAATATTGATTATGTAAGGAAAATTTGGGGGGAAAAACCACTCCAATCATGATGTTTCAGAATTAAGTTCTCTAAATGCATTGCAATGCAATCATAAAAATCGTAAGAAACTGTTTCGTCTCGTTGGACAAACAATATTAACAACGGTCGATGCATTATATAAAATATATTTAGAAATAATAATCTTTTAAGATTTAGTAATTATTATTAATATTTATATTTAAACGTTCACAAGAATAGTTATCAAATCATATTTTCTGACGGTTTAGGATTGGTTTCTCCATAGAAATATTATCCAGGTGCTTACAGACTAATTCTAACTAAAACGGTAACGTGATGAAATGCACAATGTATAATTTCCAGCGTTCTTCGTGTTTCTCTAGATTTGATAAAACGTGTTATTTTCGCTAACGAATGTATTCCGCGTGTTGTTTACGCAGACTGCCGAGTGATGGTGCACGATCGGTGCCTGCCACCGGACGTGGTCGGGTCCACCGTGAGCGGCCTCCGCAGCATCCTCAAGTCGACAGCGAGCGATTGTGAGAGCGGTCAGAAGGGCAGCCCGCGTGTATGGCACCTGGACAACCTCGACTTGCACGGTTACGGCTACCATCTGCACCGAGACCTTGAGGCTTTCCTGGTGCCTTGCCGCACGCCCCCGGAACGCGACGAGACCGTTGAGTCCGTGGTCGCAGAGTTTTTTAAAATGTTCGCGGGACGCGCGGACCTGTCGTTTAAAACGGCCGCGGTGTCTTCCGAGGAACCCAACTCTACTGACGTGCGAAGCGGCAACGGCGGCAGGTCACGACGGAGAAGACGACGGAACGGACGGAGAAATGCTAATGCGATTACAAAAAACTAATCGATTTCCTATATACCATTTATACAAATATGTTATACTCATGTTAATAAACTATTGTTGTTTCTGTTAATGTGATATATTAAAACTATTGGACTTCTTTAACGGTTACAAATAGGTAATGAGCACTGCTCCACATAGGCGTACATTTAGTATACGACTTGGGAGTGCCAAATTTATCCACCCTAGGGTTATCCGTGGGGAGCAAATCCCCCCGTAAGCTCCCTTCATCGCAGGGCCTACAACTACTTGGCACAAAATGTTTTAATATTATTGTTTGATTATAAGTGTAGCAGTTTTCTATATTATAACTAAATATTGTTAAAAACATCAGTATTTTTAATTAATAAGCGATCAAACCTATAGACGAAAAACAAAACCCAAATCCTTAATGGTATTCCAGCAATAAATTTGACCATCATCACAGAATCACATGCATTTTTACTGCATATATACATGTATAACCTATGTATGTACATTGTACGTTCGTGGCATTAGTGCATTTCTCATTTTTATAAATGCAAAATTATCCTCTTTACTCGTAAACAATATTTTTACCTCAAAATGAACTGGAGGTATTAATTTAGAACTTGGGAGTGCTAAGCACCCCCTGGCACCGGTTAGTGGTTCTCGAAACGTACGGTCTTCTCGCAGGGGCGTCGTGCCGCCAACCATTTTCCAGTTATCTCTTACAATTGTTTTCGATTTAACAAAATAAAAAAACATAGTCAGTTTTATCAAAGGTGCTGCAGGATAACCCCAAGTTCTAAAAAAGCGCGGTTAAAAAATTTAGAATCCGTTTTCTTAGGCTTTTATAATCGTTCAAGCACCATGGAAGACTTCTTGAATGACGGTTCGGGTTACACCAAAACTGCTGTTCGAGTTACTACACGTTACAACGCGCTATTGTGCTCCGTTTGTCGAAAACGATTGCCCGCGCAATTATGTAATTATGCGACGTTTCTCCAGATCGACTACGATCGGGTACCACGACAAGAACTTCCGTCTTTGGTTTCAAAGTTTTCTTTTCGTCAAAACTTTCCAGAAAAATTTGCACACGTGTATTATCACGACGAATCGTTTCATCGGGCTCAGTGGTGTTGTAAAATAGTATAACATAATATTGTCGTCAACACGAGTGCGTGTATTTATGAACCGCTTACTAATCGCCTGAGTGTGCTAAGGGATAAACCGTCCGTGTTCAATGTTTCTATAAAGACGTCCATGCATGGAAAACAGCCGATCCGTAACGTTCGTTTTGAAAACAACACGATTTTTCTGCACTCTAAACATTAGCGCGATTTAGTGTACGAATTCCGCTCGGAACACGTAGACAACGGTTCTTCGCACGCTTCGCATTCGTGCGGCTGGATTTGATCGATGTGAATGCGAGAGTGAAATCAGTACTTTTCATTCATTACAAACTTTCCCCGCGAGCACTTAGAACTTCAATAGGTTTTTTTTCCCTCCTGCACGTTTACGCATGAACAATTTTAAACCGATTTATTGCTGAAACATTTCCGGACACACATGACACACGGATACATCGTTATTACATAAATCTCATACGTTATTTTTCGTGTGATTGCAGACGTTTAAATCCTAGTGAACAGACTTTCGGAAAGGAACCAAACTCGTTATTTAAATGAAAAAAACACTACAATATTAAATTATAATATATTTTTTCAATAACTGTAGTCTTAGAATGTTAGTTATTGTTTCACTTAATATTATATATTTATTTTTATTTTTTTTTTTGATTGTTCCGGCCTTTAATATCATCCTATATAACAAATATTTCTCCATCTTATTCTGTCTTCAGCTGAACTTCTCTCCCTCCAGTTAGCTCCTGGGTTTACTGTTTTATCTTCTCTCTTTGCACAGTCTTCCCATCTGAGACGAAGTCTGTTTAGTGGTCTTTTCCCTTCCTGTTCTTCTTTAATTACTGCATTTATCATTGCGTCTTTCCCCCCCCCCCCCAGGCATGACCGGCCCACATCAATCTTCTTTTTGCGACTTCGCTAGAAATGCTTGGTCTTTGGAAGATGTTTAGAAGTTCTTCATTGGTTCAAATTCTCCATTCTCTGGTTTTTGAGTTGAGATAAGGTCCATAAATTCGTCTTAGAGTTTTTATTTCAAATAGTATTATGTATAATATAATTAATATATTTCACATTATGTAAATCATTTTCAACCAATTACTTTTAATATATAAAACTTTTGTTGATCGGTACATTTTTTTCAAATTAAAGGAAAATTATTCATTCCGATTATTTAGTGTACTAGAACAAAATAAGTAAAACGTTTAATACAATTCAGTTTATCAATTAAACTTTTGATATTATCCAATCAATAATGTTTGTTGAGAAGATGATTTGGACAGGATCCGTTAAGAATATTTTCAACTTTGTAAGCTGTAGGTACTGTTAACCACTGTAAAACGAATAAATACCAGTTTTATAAAAATTATTTCAGGTAAGACCAAAAGTTTCTTTCAAAAGTTCTTAACTAAATTAGAAATCAAACTTTAAATATATGGAATATTTTTCTTATACTTATATTTTAATCATATTTGCGACTAAGTAATATATTATTGAAATACGAAATCTTGTATAGTAAAATTGAAATAAAGCAATAAAAATGATAACATTTTGTACGAAGGAAATATATTAAAATGTACATTTTATATTAATACGAGTTTCTGAATTCCATTTTAATCGGGCACGTATTAAAAGGGTTTTGCATTTTAGATGATAGTATATATTAATATGCTAATGCGTTGACGAATATTTTTTAATAAGAGATCAGTGATGGTATCAAATTATTTTGTAAGTGTTTGGCGTGGAAATGATAATATTTTCGGGGGTGGAAATATAACCGGTGGTGAAACCATTTCCGGTAGAAGAAAAAAAAATAAATTGAACAGAGCGAATCGATTTTATACGGTATTAATTATCATTCGTGATAAACGATGACACGTCAAAGGCACATCGCAAAACGGTCGGTAACCCGTGTAAGCCCCATGCTGTATTTTATTCGACGAGATTATTATTAGTGTAATTATCACTTTTATTAATCGTTATTATTTTCATTGCTGTTGTTATTGTTGTTGTAACTAAATCGAGGCGTGCCTATCGCGATTCTCTCATCGGGTTCAAACGCGATCGACGCACATCACGTGTAATTTATGCATCGTTGGGTGATTACCGCTATAACAATCCTGAATAGGTACTACTGCGACCATGGTCCAATAATAATAATAATAATAATAATAATAATAATAATAATAATAATATTATAATGTCGAAACGACGTCGCCACCGCCAATGTCCTATCACAATAATAATAATACCCTACTACAACGCGAACCTACAAACGCGTCGTGTACCAAGGGTTTAATTATTTATGATTATATTTCGCGTAATCACGATTTGACCGTAGCGGTGCGAAACAGCAGTTCGCGGCTCCGCACAGTGGTATAAAAAGTAAATGTAACTTACATAAATTAAATTTTAGTTTTTATTCGTAATAAATTACCATAGTATGTTTATACCTTTTTGTATCTACTTTGTGTAACAAACTATTAAATAGATAACTTATCATGTTTAACTAGTTGGGAGATACACGTATAACAATGTTTGTATATTTAAGGACTTCCATTTATTTATATAAATTTAATACAAGTATACAATATTATATTTTATTCATTATTTATTATAAAAATTTACCAAGCCTCGTCGTTCTACTTTTACTCTTTAGAATATTATTTAAATAACTATGTACAATATTATAATGTTTAGTATTAACATTTTAACTAGAAATATTAAATTTAAATGATTAATATTATAAAAATTATATTATTCTGAATCATTATGAGATTGAGATTTACTGGAATCACTTGCTTGATCTTGGAGCATTATTATTAAAAATTTTGCATTGTCTGAAATTTCCTAAATTTTTTCGGTTGAATTATTCGCATGGACGATATTATGTTAATGAGATCTTCATTAATTTTCACTCTGGATAATTATCAAGAGTTATGTTTCCTGTAATTTTTGTATTTTTTTTTTTTTTTTTGCATTCTCGAGCTTCATTAGACAATTGACCTTTAAAAAAAATGATTATTCTTTATAAATATATACTGTACATATTATATGCACAAACACAATATATATTTAAAAATTAACTATCAATTAGTAAAATTGCATGCCGGATAACATCAGGTCTGTGAAGCAAAATTGTATGTACAGTATATATTGAGGCATATAGTATAGTACCAGGGGTAGAGTTCAATAAACAGTTTAGCTATGTGAATACCACACGTTTCAAAAGCATCTGTATTTATTTCATACCCGCTTGCAATTCTGATCTCCATTCATATCCATCTTGTTTTTTCACGGATTTTTTCAGCAGAAAATGTCTAAATTCAACACTCATAGGCTTAATTACATACCTTTAAAAAATTAATCAAATCATTGTTCGTTAATTTTTTTATTTTTTCACCGCTACTACAGCCAGCTGAAAACGGAGTTATAATGAGCACATAGGCAGATATAGACAGACCAAATTTATTAAAACCAATTATGTAGCTTGTGTATATTATAAATAATATAATATGGAGCTGTAATTTTTTGTAATTTTATAGTTATTAAACTATTTATGAACGAAGTATATATTATATCGTTAAATACACAATTGTATAGATTTTAATTTTTTAATTTAATTAATGGATGTGTATTTAAATGTGTTTTAATGGTACAATGGTCGCCGCTTATAGTGTTCACTGGTTATAAGAATCAGCCGCTTATGGTGATCAAAAATGCCAGAAACCGAACAAACAGCCGTTATAAGTGCATTTTTCGTCGCTTATTTATATAATTTGGTGATATGAGAATTCAGTGAATATTTCTTGTCTCTAGGATTATTTTTTTTAAGTTACGATAAAAACCAAAATTCAATTTTGTCTAAACCAGTATGCCGTAAATTTTGCTGTATTTGTATAACTTTTCGTCAATTTTTCACAATTATTAAGAAAACTATTGGGAAATTCGTAAAACGACCTAATATAAGTACCAATAAGAGAATATTTCCTATCTGAATTATCTTAAAATTATGATGATCAGAGCAATCCTTCTGGTCGAAATCGTGTACACAGACATACAAAAAAATACATCATGGTTATAACCAATTGATCCCTCATTTCTCTTAGAATGTAAAAATGTAGAGCTGCAAATATTACATTGCACCAGGGCAGTAATTTTACTTAATGTGACAATGAGTTGGTACTTTGCTCGATAGTTGCACGCCATGACTAACCAAATTATCGTTATTACGATATGAGTCTCGAAATGTTAAATTTTACGATTTACACACACCGCGTTGACGAGAAGCAATGTCGTGCCATCGCACGTATAATATGTATGTACATATTTATTTATTAATGTGCTCATATTAGTACATACTTAAATGGTTTTTAATTTCATTTTTGACACTCGAATACGAGGCTTTTCGAAATTGTTACAACCACGTTGAGTACTTTTCAACGTAGTACACTTATTACAACGCGTGTATCATGTGTTACGGACATGATGTACGGGTCTTGGCATCCGGGTTACATAATATTTCTCCCCGGTATACCAAATCGATTTGACTTAAACGAATATCTTGAAATAAAAACAGTAAATAATGCGAACCGCATGTTATGTATAAATATGTGTACAATCAATCAGTTCACGTGAAAATATCTGATAGACATAATGTTTTGCCCACAGCATAACAACGCGGCATATTTAAGGTTTTATTGAATGATGGGATTGTGCGGTTGATGTGTCGAAAGAATTATTGAAATTTACTTTTCTCCGTCCAACAAGCCAAACTAACCGATTTATTTTAAGATTTTAACGAACATGATATATTATCATTGAATTTCTATAAGTATTTTAAGATTAAAAAAAAAGTACGAAATTATCTTTCAATCAAGTGAAAACATATGTTATAGATTTTTTTTATAGAATAGTATGTAACATTCTGATAGCAAGTATTTCTAATTATTTACTCTTTTGCCTAAACCACTGTTTTTTATGCTAATTAAACATAAATGTGGATAGGCCGCTACAGTAATTAGCAAGTATAGACTTATTAGAAACAAAAGATTACCGCCAGATGAAACAACAACTTCAATGGAGCCGTATAAAAAAGGGATTGATTCGACAAAATAACAGACAAATTCTAGTCATGGAACGGTAAGCAACTTCACGTAATTTATGACAGTTTTAAACATTTTTAAATATATTTAAACAAACAGCGTAAAAGTATTTTATTATAAAACTATAGTTCTACTGTAATTTTCATGAATGCGTTAAAAAAATTAAAATGAAAATGGTATTTTTTTATTTTACACATATTTTCGAATTAAAACAAGATCACTATGATATATTGTATAGATATGATAATACAGTCTAGTTGTTACGTCAACTGAACGTAGGGTATATGTATTTTGGTATTATATATTATTTATTTAATTATGCACATTGTGTTACGCGAACAAGGTCCCTGCACCGCGCTATTCCATCATCATTTCTCGTGGCAACAGTTCCGATAACAACTCTCCACTATGTTGGTGGATTGACTTTTTACCGTGACGTGGTGGTTTTAGTTATAGAATATAATTTTATATATTTTTTTTTTTTTACCGAATTATTAACGTCATACCGAGTGCTTGACACTAGATGTACGTCCAATAATTTTCTAGACACTAAATTCCAATCTTTTTTTTTTTTTAATCCATCGAATGCTCCAAATAAATTTGTAATTTATTCAATAATCTCACTTGTATTCTAATTTATTTTTACCTAATGCTTTTGATTTTCAACATACTCTAGAATAATGATAGATATAAATTATTTTTAAAATCCGATGTACATCAGATATCTTACGACCACTAAAACTATCGATTAAGCAACTCATCCACAAATAGTAGAAACAAATAGTGAAACGCTTCAAAACATTACATATATCAAAACAAATGCTACGTAAAATATCTAATGTATCAATTTAATTATAAATGTTACTAAATTAAATCAAACTCGTCGGACAAACATTAGTTGATTAAAAACTATAATTTAAAATAAAAATATTTTTACCTAAAAAAAAATCATATTTGACCATCAGATATATAATTTTTAACCAAATCATCCGATAGTTATGTGATGATTGAACGATGTTTGTACTTTATAATTTCCTAGTTGATTTTCCACTGTTATCGAACATAGCAAAAACCCATCAAAATTAGTTTTGAAATGTAAATAGTGTGAAAAGTGTATTTTGATGTTGCAAAACAAATAACCCAAATACATCCCAAAAAGGTTGTCTTCACGTACTTTGGTCGGTTTCAAGTGAGTACAAGAGTGATACTATTGTTTCCACAAATAATGATAATAAACAAACATATAAAAAAATTTTAATTTTTTAAAAAAAAAATTCGCTTTTTTTAATTTCTTAAATTAAATACTGTAGAACCTCTTATTAGGAACATGGATAATTAATACAATCGCGTTATTGAAACAAAATGTCTAGGGACGAATCAGCCGTATATTAAAACATTGTAAACCAATCGAATTATTGAAACATTAAGGGCCAATATAGTCGAAAAATTCCTGTTATTTGACGATAACCTATGAATTGTAATTACAATGTACTTTATCTGATGTTGTTACGATCGAAACCAGTCGAACTCTCGAAAGAAATGTATCACGATTAGATCAATGTGGACTCACACCTCGATGTTGCAAAGGTTCCAACAGAAGAAGAGTTCTGTAATGCTGTTATAAACTCTCGAAAAATTTAACTTGCTTCCACTAACGATGAAAAAGAAAAAAGCTAAGCATCCCCACGAAGTAAAGAAATTTTAGAAGTTCTACGAGTGTCGTAAGCAAAACTGGCGAAAGCTATGGGTGACCTGGACGATTGCCCAGGGCACCAACACTAAAGGAACGTTAATACGCATTAACAATCTACAGAAAGTAAGAATAAAACAGTTGTACCTTCTACTTCAATACTGCATCAATACTACTAAATTTGATATAAAAAATAATGCATGAAAACATACTCTATACCACCATATTTGTGTGGGCAAATAAAATATAATATAGATGGTCGTAATAATTATTTTCATAAAATATTTACCCGTTAATAAATAAATTCATATAACTAAACGATTACGTAAAAACCACGGCGGTAAAATCGTTCGGACCTTACTGCAAAAATACGGCAGAATGGCGTTAATCAAAAAGACAGTTGCCTGATACACACACATAATTTATTGTTTTCGACGAGCTACGTACGATATACTGAGTAATGTAAAATCAGTGAACTAACAAGTTACAGTCAACAGGTAATCGATATTCATATTTTTTGTTTAGTTAATATTTTGGTTTATTATTAGTTATACACAATGAATTCCGTTCTCTAGTTGTTTTAACAAGTAAATAGTTAGTGGAACACAGTATTCCTGTATTATAGGCAGTGGCAGCGTAAAATAATATATTCCCCAAAAAAACTTTCAAAAAGTAAAAACAATCACCAAGCTCAAAATTAGAACTATTATATTCTTGCCACAAAAAAAAACCTGACCAAAAAATTCATCGATATAATACTAAGTTATAATACTAAATACATACTAATTTTATTTAAGCTCACTAAAAACCTTAATTTTAATTCTACTCAAACTAAGTGGGTTGGAGGGAGGGGGTTAGGACTCCAAAACATGGTTTCGTCAAAGGCGACAATACTTATAGCGCCAGCCCTGGTCGTTAGTGTCCTCAGGAGAGCAGTCATCCACTGTGCGAATGAAAAAAGCTTTGGGCAGTATTATTCTTACAAAACCATGATCATCAAGTTTCTCGACGTAAAACAACAGACAACGATAAACACATATACATACATTTATTTTTCACAGTAGATATTTTTTTCATAATACATAAAACCAATCGGTTAATTGACACATTTCACCTTGGTCCAAAAATGTAAGCCAGTTCTACTATAATTTAATAAAAGCTCATTTCCACTCGCAAAACGAATGATATTTCATAATATATCACAGATGACTTCATACAGTGAAAACATCATTCCTTGCCTAAAATATGTTTGTGCGATTCGTCTTCCTCAAATATATTGATTAGTTTTAAAAATCATTTTGCGAAATAATTTTAATGTTTCTGAGTGGATTCGATAACGAAGAAGATCAAGTACACGAAAATAATACACGTACTCCTGAAAAATATAGATTTCGTATAATTCAAAACAGTATAGTCCGATTGCGCTTTTCGTAATCGCGAATTAAAAATCATCAAAGTATATCGTAATACATATACAAAGCGCGATTACCCGATTTATATAACGTTGTACAATTAAATATTATACTCGATTTTATAACGAAATTAGTTCAGCATATTTATTACTCCAAGGGTAAATACGTGGAATCATAAACGTGGGTTCTGGGTGGGAAGGAGTTTTTTCCGTGGGGAATTCAACCGCTGTCGTTTTCCATAATCCATACACGTAGTGCGTGGTAGTATTCACCAGCAACATCATACCTTTAGGTTAAATTAGATATCACGACCCCCGTAGATCAAAAGTTGATTTACGGTAGAACCGGATACGAAACCTGGTGCACGCAAAGCGTAAAATACACCAAGATGCCGCCGCTACTACAAAAGCCTGGGTAAGTGCGGGAATCGATGAATGGAATTTTTGGTGATTATTTGTTTATACATAGGAGTATTTTCTTCGTGATACCGAAACTAAATCAATGTGTAGCAGGGGATGCATGGTGCGCTGCAGATCCTTAGGGTACGACGGCTGTAAACTGAACATCGCAGTCGATGACTTGTTAAATGAATAAATTATACGAAAACATCCGTGTATGTGCTAGCAGTATACCGGGAAACCACCTGCCGAGGAATATCGAACGAACAATAAACTTTTGCGGTATGATCTACGTGCCGTACACGAACGGAATGACGGCCCGTAATACTGTGTTATTTATTAGCACTTTTCTTATTTTCCACAAAAAAAAAACGACAATGACGCATAGTCTTATTACTCTACGCGCTACAGTATAACAGCAGTACACCATGTAGGATGGTGATCGTAACCCGCACGTTATGACCAAAAGAAGGGCGAGGGTGAAGAATATAAAAACATAATGAATAGATACACACCACTAAATACACTCGTATTTTATTATTAGTTTGTAAGCTAATCCATTTACGTATGTATGTGCATAAAAACGAAATCCAAGAAAGAACCAGTTAGGTCCTTGATGATAGAGATGCAACAACTTCGGGAAGAAATTATAGTATTTAAACTAGAAATAGATGCAAAATGGTTTTTTTTTTTCATTTTCGATATTTTAAACCACTATAAAATGCAATTTAATCCTACGTCTTAAAAAGCTATTAAACATTTGAAATGCAATATTTTAGTTTTTAACGTGACTTTTATTTATTTCTTAATGATAATACTTATTTATAGTCAATCCGCATAACAGTTCAGATATACAGGACATAGAAAAACAAATGTATATTATTCTTATGGTATAGAGATTTTTAATAACTTAATCTGAACAAGTAAAAGAACAAAACTAATATGTTAACTAAATATAGAACTAAAAAAAAAAATCTTCAAATTAAAGTGTTATCACTGAGTGGCTTCATTATCAAGTTTATTCATGTCATTAATTACTTAGCAAATACTCTTATTTTGCCAGTAAGGCACAGATTGTGTATGTATCAATAAATAAAAAAAAATAAAAAAATATTATTCTTTAATATTGAATACATTATGTACTATTAATCATAAAAATTCAAACACGCAAACCATAAGTTTTTACAATTATTATGTTAAAATATTTTTCTCGAAATTAACTTCATCAAATTTCAATATTTTACCAAATTGGTTTTTAAAATAAATAGTAATTTAATTATTGTGTTCCAGCAGTTTGATTAATAAACGCAAAGATCGTGACATTTGAAATGCATTAAATATAAATTAACAGTTTTTAATTATCCTCTGTAGTTAATGGCGTAATTCATAACAATAAATAAATAATATATACTATATATATTAAACATGTTTAAAGTACTTTTTGTTTATAACATAACAACTCAGATTTGGTTTCAACAGAAAAATAATTGAGAAATATCCTATTACGGTTTTTATAAATCAACTTGCTGATTATAAAGACACTTTACAGTAATCCAATTTTCTATTAAGACAACTATAAAGCTCAATGTCACAATTACCCAAAACACATTATTATAATATTAATATGGTGTTTTCAGTTTTTGCCTTTATTTGTATGCATAATTTATTTTAATGAACTATGAACAACGATATTATCATATTTTTCCAAATTTTGACACACTTGAAAATAACTAGAAAAATCTCGATTTTCATCCTCGGAAAATTACGGATATCGGGTAGAATACTCGAGATACCATTTCGTGACTTTTTTTTATCGTAATCGGAACTGCGTTGTTGTTGGATAAAAGTACGAGGCTAAGATATTGCCAAACTAGCCCTGATAAAAATAATAATTATAATAAATTATCATAAGTTGATATTGGTTCAATGAGGATTTTTGGTGGATCATGTACTTCGCGAATACCAAAATATCAACATTGTAAAAACGTTTTCGTTTGATAACATAATAACAACAGATATTATTATGACTAACGAGTTTCTTCGTTTTTTTCGTATTTCTTATCATCCTTTTCATGAAATCTATTTATATGCGCCACTGGTTGATAGATATCAATGGCCATTGATGTTATTATAGTCAAATTCAAATGTAGTAAAAGTAATGTAATATAACACAACATCATTTTTTTTAAATAAATTCCGAAATTTATCAAAATGGTTAAAACTGCACTGAATAAATTCGATTTCATAGCATGCCGCTGTGCTGCCTGTGTATAAGGTAAACTTAAATTTTTTAAACACATTAAATTAAATATTAATTTAAACAAGAGATTTTTCCGTATCGTTTAAATCACATTTTTTTTTTTAACTTATAAACGGTACTTTAACTCAATTTTTTAATACCATTTAACATAAATAAGATATATATTCAAACAATTAAAATGTTATAGTTTAGGTATTTGACATTGTTTGCCTTTTTTATCCCTCAGGTACAATACACCTCATATCGACAACAAACATGTACAATCAGTCCCTAATTCCATGAGTTTATATATATATATATATATATATTTTAATTTTATTGATAAAACACTGATGAAATTCCATTAACTTATTAGTGCGTTTATAGATATACATATTGTTTGATTTGATATCAAGCGTGCTATGGAGAATATACATTTTAGTATCTTGTGCGTACACAATAAAACGCGCGTAAGGTTTTTTATCTAAATAAACATATTTTACAATACTTTCAAATAGATGTTTCAAATAAAAATGATTTACGCAATGGCTGTTATTTAAAAGTCAGATAGTCGTCAGATTCGAGTTGAAAATTTCGAAAACAATGGTGAGTTGAACAATTGATATTCGTGATAGATCCATCGGACTCTTCAACTCTCAATAAATAATAATATTATACATGGTTGGTAAACATAATAATAATTTTTTATAATTTAAAACAGTCAGAAAAATGCTTTGTTGTCACCTGTCACGATATGATTGTAAATAATATTGATTTTATATTCAAATAGGTATAATACTCAAAATATTCTGTCTGTGGCTCTTCATACAATATATTTATTTCCATTTTTGGAAATGATAAAATATTCACTAAAATAATTAAATTGATATGTAAATATAATTCTGTTTTATTATACTGATATATTTCGGTCAGCTGACGTTATTTATAAATTTTTTTTCTACATTTATATTTCTCTTTTTTTATATGATTATGATTTACTTATTAATGATTATCATACACAAAACCTTTTTTTTTTGGAGTTTTAAAGCCTCGATATTGGCTTTTGAACTTCGTTATAATTATTGTATGCAAAACGGAAATGAGAAGTTACAGAAGGGCTTATGAATGATAAGTGTTTTGATCAACTTTTAAAAAAATGTGCTTCTATAAATGACAATTCATGTAAGTATATATTTTTCAAGTATTCCTAATCCTTAAAATATGAATGTCCATACCGTGGTATGTCGATAGATTTTCCCGTTCCGATTTCTACTATTATTCTTACTGTTATTTCGTGTTGTTTCTACTCGTACAACCCCTTAACCCCCCCTCCCCATGTGCGCCACTGATTACAATATACATGTTTTGGACCCCCCTAAAAAAAAAAAAATTCTAGGTACAGCCTTGTTTACTATAATGAAGTGAAATTACAAATTTCGAACTTAAATTATGAAATCAAACAGTTTGTAATAATGTTCGTAGAGCATCAATTAACGCGTTTCGTTGTACGTACGTTTATGTTTTTCCATCGACGTGAGACGCCATTGGACAACCGTGCTTTTTATTTTAGTCATCTTTAGCCCTCATAGTTTATACCAGTACTGTAATATCTACAATTGGCCAATTATATGATCTAAAACTATCCTATTGACTTTTATTCCAAAAAGTTTGGATATGTACATCACATTCAGAATTTTCGACATTTTTGATGACCATTTCAGCAAATTATGATATAGCTTATTCTATTAGACTTTTCTGTTTCTGAGCAATCAATCAGACGTTTATTGATTTAATTTAAAAAAAACCTACTCATCAATATCTGATTACTTAAAAAAAACGCGCCCATCACACCACGATTTCGCCGACTCAACTTCGATTACCGAAACACAACACAAATTAAATTAGTTTCAGTATTGTTTACTTTTACAATCAAAATTATTTGTTATAATTGCAGATAATAGATAAACTAATTTTTAGAATACGTTATCGATAGTGATGACGGTCATGAGTTTAATTGTTGTGCAGGTACTTATGTTTTTGGAAATTTAAACTTCTATAATTAGAATTATTAATAATTTTAATTAGTTATTTAATTATTCATTTAAAATGGTTAAAACATTTATACACAGCAAAAAATGTTGAAAATGTCTATTATGAAATTAAAACAATATACAAATTAAATTCGAAAAACCCATAATACACTCGCTATATGTGAACATGAAATATCGTTGTGTTACAATATTATTATTTAGCAAACAATGATCAAAATTTATTTAAAACAGCGTTTTGAAAAGAGTTTATTGTTAAAAAAAAAAATACTCAAAAACACGGCTGATTTTTATTAAATTTTTTTATTGCATAACTTGCTTACAAAACGTTTTAAAAGTGAAAGTTTGACGAGATGAGTGTATAGAAAAATATATTTGAACACCCATGAAATCAACAATTGATTCGATGACAAGATAAAGGGTAAAGTCGGACGTCAATACTTTTTTTTCGTTTAAACATCCGTGGCCCAATGACTATTGGAATGGGAAGCTTCTAAAGGTTTTTCGATTTTCTTATTATTATAATATACATGTGAACAACTGGTTTATACCTAGAGCTCTTAATTCACGTGTTA